>NC_056726.1:512273445-512433445 GCF_019279795.1 Protopterus annectens | reverse complement strand
AGCAAAGAACTTAAGAGTTATGCACATAGGCATTACAAACATATACATTTGAGAAGCAATTTTAGCTTAATTATAAGCTATTTTCTAGTATTTATTTTATTACATGCTGCAATATTTAATAACCACCGCTTTTGTGGAAAAAAAGAGAAATCATATTTGCTTTAGGCACTATGCCTCAGAATCTGTTGTATAGTAATGTTGTGGCACCAGGTCCTCTAGGACCAGGGGTTGTTTGATCACACCCTTTGTTATTCAAACTTTTGCAGTTCATGGCAGCCACTATTAGCTAATTTTTTATTTGTCCAGGAGTGGCAAGTATTCTGCTAAGTATATGATCTGCCTTAAATAACAAGGTAGCCCATCAGCTATAATGTAGGCCAGCAACTTGCACATCTGCTTTCACATGGTCAGACACAAATTCCCCTGACTACAGTACCATGGTCTGAGTTAAACACTAAATGCTAAGATTTTGTGGCAAAACTGTAGAAATATTAGAAATGATGGAAGCTGGCATACAGGTGATTCCGTATGACTTCTTTACAGATTCTTCCAAATGGTCTCTATCACAATGTGCACCCAAGGTTATCTAGTCATCTTCATTATTTATATAAATATTGTGAGCAAACAGCAGCATTTCAATTAAAGCTGCAAATTTAATGGTACTACAGATGAATGGCTGTCAGCAGCTTTATCTCTCATCACATACTCTGTGTCTAATAGACTCTAAACTGTAGGGGATAGCATTTGCCTTAACATTACAGTACTGTATCGCATATCCAAAGTATACATATGTAAAGAACAACTTACATGTTTTAGCATCACAGTTTCCTTTATTTCAGCATTTATTTTACAGTTGGGATATCTTATACATCTGTTATATATTGGTATGGTTACAGCAGCAGCACATTCTAATGTAAAACTAGTCAAGGTTATTTGTAATAATATCTTTAGAACAGAAAAGTACTATACATAGTGATTGTCTGTGATCATCTATCAGTCATGGCACAGTCAAAAAACACCCATCCTCAATCAAGCTATGGAGGTTATCTTCCAGAACAGCCTGAATTCCAGGACAGCTAATACTGCTTCCTTAATGTTTTTGATGGAATAACTGCATTTAGATTATGTGTAGAAGTTTTGGTATGATTTATATTCCTCCCTGATGTCAGCATAGATAAGAATAAACAGATATCAATGATTGTAACTAGAGTAATACATGAGAATTTACAGTCGGTTTGAACTGTAGACTGAGGACAGTGACTCCAGTTATTTAACACATTGCACATTGCTTTTAGAGAAATAGTCTTCAAGAAAACTGTCGCCTCACAGTTAGACGTTGCCCGTTTGATTCTCAGTTAGAGCGTGTTCTGTGTGGCGACATGCGTGAATGGGTGTTCCTTCATTGAAGGTTGTGGGTTAGGCCCAGCAAGCCAGCACGTAAAACTCTACCACCAATCATTAGCAGACCAGAGTTCCGCTGTGGCGACCCCTAACCGGGAAAAGCCGAAAGACAAAGTCTTCAAGAAAACTAATCAGCAGTAGTAATAATAACAAACATAGTTTGTACACATATACACTTTATCAAAAATAGGTTAGTTATGTCAGCTATAAATACCAGTAGAAATTCAGGCTGCACTTCTGTTTATCCTGCGTTATGCTCTGCAGGGTAACTACAAAGTCCTCAGGAGTACTTTGTTACTTTCCTACTGGTAGTTAGACCTCCAACAATGGGGGAGGGGGCTGGATGCTTTCCTAAGTGCTTTGAAGGTTTGAAGGCACAATGTTGTGCTTCTAACCAGGAGATAGGAGGTTTGGAACAGATCATGTGGGGCTAGATAGATAGGTTAGCAGGAATTGAGAGAATAGAGGAGAATAGGGTTAATTGGGATGGAGGGATGTTTTTGGAGGAAATGAGGCAAGGGTAGGGAGGGGCTTAGAGGGTTTTATCAAGTGTAGCTAAGGTAGGAGTTACATTTTTGGTGTGAACTTGCTAAGGAAAGGGTTACATCCCAGACAACCTGTAGGTATTCCTTGGAACTCAGGTAGGCCTCGGGTTGTTGATTGGTGCTGGTTGGTAGGAGACAGGTGAGTAGTATTATATATATATGTTTTTTTTTGTTTGTCCTTCTGGGAGTGGGTGGGAAATAATGTTAAAAGGAGCTTCTTGATGGATTTCCACTGTATGCTACATAACTTTGGTCATTGGTGTTCCACTACTGAAAATATATATTGATTCTGAAGCATCAGTATATCAAGAGAATTCCCTCGATCTCCTCTTTGGTAAATATGTATAGCAGGACAGCAGTAGGTTCAGTTATGTCACTTAAACATCAGGGGTATGGCAGGTTCAGTGATATAGAGGTAGCAAGGCTCCAGTAGTTGCGCTTATTAATTCCTAAGTTTTATTGTGGTTATGGTAGCTATTGGTTTGCTGAGTGTATTGAGAGGAGTGCTTTTGTCTATAATGCTGGCTGGCGGTTGCTGAGTTACATGACAGGAGTCTGGGTTAGGGGGAGTCGGGGCACCGGGTTTAGTTGTACCATAACAGGTTCTCAGTGTCGGTCTCATGATACAAGATTTCGGATTTTGCTTACTTTTCAGGCGGTGGTGGAGTAGCCATGCTGGCATGGCGCAGTTGAGTTTCTCCTTTTAGATGATGGCCTGGCTTTCACGGGCAGAGTACTGGGGATGGGTGAGTGCGATTTCTGCTTCCTTGAATGGGAGCACCATTCCCTTTCCCCTTGCATTCAGTCTGGGAAGGCAAAAAAAAAAAGGGGGGGGGATTGGTGAATTGTGTGGCAGTTCAGGTGCTTTCGCAGGGTCACAACTGATTATGCTATGGCCGCATTTGCTGTGCCCTCCTTAGTGGAATCTGCAAGGGGCTTTTCGTGGGTTTTGAGTAGGGGAGACTAATGGCTGCCTTGCGCATGTGCGGTGTGGCAATTGTCAGTGGAGTGGGGCATTACCTTTTAATGGTAATCTCTTCACAGGTGGGGAAGAGAGGCTGAAGGGAGTGAGCCTCTCAGCTGCACAGCATTTTTGAAAAGCTTGCCATTTACCTAGGACTGCTATACATTTCCAATGGTAAACTGTTTAGCATAGTAGCTAATTAAGGTATTTATTAAAGGACAAGCATGGTTTTTAGTAACTGATACTGTCCCTGATGATAGCATATTGCATACAATGGACACACGGGACACATGGCTGTGCTTTAGTGGTGACAGTTCCTGAATGAGTTGAAACTATATATAATAAGTAAAGAAAATACACTGTCTGCATGGTAGTTCCCAGTGCAGTAATAATGAACATTACCAATACTCCGCGATATTCTGCCAGATGACAGTGCAGGTGGAAATATTACACTATGAAATGCTTTTTACGTGTTTGTCTTTCTAGTTAATATATGGGCCATTTGATCTGTTCTACTGTTAGTAACCTTGCATGCGGAAACAGAATGGCGATGCCTACAAGTTGGTGAGTGCCCCATTATTTCTAACTACAAGACTTTCTGGCTTCGGTGGGGTTTTGAAGCGTGGTTGGTCTCTGCTCGTGTTGGGTGCAGTGGGGCATTGTTTTAGTGTTGTGTGCGACTGGGGATGTGAGGGGATCACTGTTTGAAGTTTTTCGCATTGGCTGGGACAAGCTTGTTTTCGGTGGTTGCTGAAGGGTTTGAATGGGCAGGGTTGGTGGTTCAGAGTTTTGAGGAGAGAGTTGCATATTAGTCTTGCTTCATTTGTAACTGTGATTGCTAAAAAAGAAAAAAAAAACAAAAGTTATTGCTGACAGGGGCTCATGAATCATTCAATGGCAATGTAATTCGGTAGTGTCTCCGTTCTCCTAATTTTATCTCAGAGAGTTGAGTTGGCCTAGTGGTGTGTTTTGCTGATGGTAGTTCAGAGGATTCTGTTCAATACTTGTTTGAGTTTTCTTGTTCGTGGGCTTGAAGTTGGAAGGGTGTGCATTGCTGTTCACATGCAGTTGCTGCCATTGGGTTTGACTGTTGGTTGTTGGAGTTGTCGGAAAGGTTTGGGCTCAGATATCTGTTCTGTAATCTTCAAATGGTGGTGTATTGGCAAATCATTGGCAAACCATTGAGGGCAGAAGTAAATAAATAATGGCACCTATTCGATTTTCAGCCTTCATATCCCTCACAGAATTTATGTTACAGCTTAGTTGTATTTTCTCCATTCTATAAGTTTATAAGAGCAATATCTAAGTGTCCATATTACTTTATAAGTTTATAAGAGCAATATTTATGTGTCCCTGTTTTAGGCCTCTGCTCTCCATTATTCGTGCCTTTGTTTAGATTTCTGGTACCAACAGGCTGAGAGGTATGCCCTCTACTGCACAGATCTTTGTAGAATGTCTGGAATTTGATCCGTTTATCATAAAATAGGGTTTTCTGGTGAAGTATTGGCAAGTCACGAGATAATACTGCTAGGAATGTCAGACATTAGGGTTTCGAGTGGGAGTAATGCTGCTACCCCTGCACAAGTTTCCTGCTAGTGCAAACCTATTAGGTTCACGGTAGTGAATTTCTAACCTTGAGTCTCTATTTATGTTATGTCACTTTCTCATATCGGCTTTGTCCAGCTGTATGTACCCAAGTATATTATTGAATGTCAGTATGCTTGAGAGGGGAGTTGTTGTATTCTTCATAAGGTAGAGCTTTTAAGTATTTTGTCTGGCTAGTCTTCCATCTAGGCCTATGTAGTTAAATTTCTGTCCCATATGCTCTACATACATTGCTGCTTCTTGAATCTATTCTTTTTATCATGCAGTTCTTTCTTCATAAAGATCTTGTCACTGCATTGGTTACAGGCATGGAGCTGTTGCTTACTGTGATTGACAGCTCATAGAACGAGACCTGGCTCATGGACTGTTTCCGTGTGTTAGCCTTTACTTTTGTATGAGTAGGGGAATGATCAGTGAGCTGTGACACCATAGCATGGGTGGGTTAGCACAGTCATGTTGATATCAGTGAGGGACCATGGTTGGCAGGTCGGTACCTACTTTACTAAATGTTGTAGGGTGATAACATATTCGAGATGTTATTGCTAAAGGGGACAGAGAGAGTTGCATATAAACTTATTTTCTTTGTGCCCAGATGCCTGACAAAATTAGAAGGGGTTTTTCATAGGTTCATAGGTAGGTACTAGGCTATCGGACCAAGGGCCTATGTAATCCTAGCCAACAAGGTTCTCTGGCTTACGCCACCCAAGAAAGTTATTTTCCTGTGCCACTGTCGAGCAGAGACACAGAAGTGATCCCCGGGATGTATTTCCTATTTCCCATCCACTCATCAAGATTTTTTTTGAAGAGTGCTAATGAAGAACTTTGCTTTGCCTCTGTGCTGAACCATTGGGTCTGTTTTGTGGATTATGAGTTTGACTGCCTGGGAGAGGAAGTTTAGTGGGTCGGTTGTGTATGGTGAGGCTGGCAGAGAGTTGGGGAGGTAGATGAAGGGGGGCTATGTTGTCTCAGAACATTTGTTTCATATGACTTACATTTCATTTTTTCTTTGTAGATGGTGGTGCTATGAAGGGTCTTTTATCGGTTGGAGTGTTATGCAATTGCGGTCTCAGATGGTTCAGCACAGAGGTCATATCTGCTGATGGTGTGAAGGATGTGCTCTTACCAAGTGGGGAAGTGTGGAATGGGCATCAGTCAGTGACCGGTAGCAAGTGGGCAAAAGGCGATGGAGGCTGTTGTAGTTGATGTCCTAGTGGGACAACAGATGGGTGAGTGCAGAGTGAGCAACAGTCAGTGCCCTGAAGGAAGTTGCTTTGAAAGTTAAGGGATTCTATTTGGATGGATGTTTTGGGTGCTGGAGTGTGCACAATATGGTCATAGGTAGCCCTGTTTTATTTGGTGCTCATTAAGGCATGTCAGAGTCGGTACCTTGGGGTAGTGTGGAGGCAAGTGAGGAGGCATGTTGGTGGCATAGTAAAGCAAGGTTGGGATTGTTTGGGGGGAGTATGGGATTCCTGCAAGTGGGGTGAAATCACAATAATCATAGGACCATAGGAAGTTACTACACTACTGGCTCTAGACCTTTCACAAGCTAGCCAAATGCTCCATGCAGCATCCATGGCATTTGGTTTACTGGGTATCTGAGGAACATCTGGGCTGTATTTCTTGTTTGTTTCAAATCTGTGACAAATATGCCCCTCGTGTGCAGCATTTGACTTGTGCTTTGGGATAATAACAATAGGTGTTGGAGCATATGTTTGACATTAAAGTAGGTGGGGTTGATGGGACTAATAGGAAGTAGTATGTTACAGCTTTCAGAGTAGGAGGGCTTGATGGGTACTGCAGGTATGTGAGTGTGTGACAGGAGGAGTGGGTCAGGTCATACTTGTGAGGGAATGGTTGTTTGGGTCTTTTCGGGTGAGGGTTAACAAGTGGGCACATTGTTTACTATTGTTGTGCCTTGGGATGGGGTTTCAGATAGGTTTGTTCAGGGGTATTAGCACTTGTTTATAAATGTGGCAGGAGGTGTTGGGTTAGGGAGCATAATCAGAGTTGGTTTACGGTCTGTGGGATGTCAGAATGGATGATTGGGGGGGATGTGGAAGAGGAGTTTTTGTTGTAGGGGTTGGTTTGGAAGATGGAGGTTCATGAGATGACAGTATGTTGTACCAGGAGTAGGGATGGCTTTAATTTTCTTTGTTTATTGTTATTTTGTTGAGAACTCTTTCATTATAGAAGAGTGATAATTTTATTTATTGAATAAGACTTGTTATGCAATGTTTTATTTCATATGAGTATCTGTTGTAACGTTACTATGTGAGTTGGGAAGTTATTCTATGGGAATCTTGTTAGGACATCTTAATTTTCAGGGGTATTGCAGCACATAGAAGTGTCTGCATTTTAGGTAGATGAATGAGATATGCCACTGGTGGTGTTTAATGGGTCATTAAGAAATTGGATTATGTGTGTGTGTGGAATACTTACAGTCTTTTCTGTTACAGATCACTGAGTGCAAATGGGGACATGCAGAGTTGGTATTGCTTGGGGGATTGAAGAAATGTGGACTCGACAGGCGAGAGTAGAAGGTGATGAGGGTTCAGCTGATGGAGCAGTATGAAAGGTCATGGGTTGCCAGCAGTTCAGCTGAATATGGAGTTGTTTGGTTTGTTGTGTTTTTTCTTACCTGCTGTCACACGATAATGTGTTTGGTTTGATCTTGTGTAGGGAGCACCAGGGTTCAATTTTACACTGTTTTAGGAGTAGCGGGGGTCTTCTTTGGAAGTGGCCAGATATTGTGGCAGACATTAGGGATAGGGGATTAGCAGGTTGCATTAAGTAAATTAAGCTTGTAATCTAGATATGGGGGGTTGATAGCATAATTCAATTTTGAGTTACTGCAGTTCAGGAGAGACTAGATTGGGTTTATTCACTAAATCCTGGACGGTAATAGTGTGTCATGGACCACCTGTGATCTGGTGGCATCAGGCATTCTGTAATTTGATATATTGTGTTGAGTTAGTTTTTGCCTGGTTTGGCTTCTAGTGGGTGATGCCGGCCATGATGGTGGTGTTCTGGGGTCATATTGCTACCGGCCATGATGACGGTTTAAGTGTGTTATTGTTTATAATGGGTACTTGTTGTGATGTTAGCATTCTATTAAATGGAATTTAGAAGAGATTTAAGAGGGGTATTACATTCATTGGACAGCAAAAAAAAAAAAAAGTAATTGTTTCATTGAGCGGTATTATGGGATTGCAATGTGGCATGGTGGTATGCAGTTGCCTCGGCATGGCTTCAATGGCAGTGGGCTTAGTTGTGGGTCCAGTGGCTGGTAAGGCTTTTGGTATCCTTGTGAGGCTTCCTGTGGTTGTGTGGTATGGTTTAATTACATCATGGCAGTAGTTATGACAAGGATGAGGTTATGGTTTGGTACCTTAGCATAGGTGAGGGGTCAGTGGTTTGTTTTAGTTTTAGGTACTCGATTATTTTTGTAAGTTATGTATAGGGTTAGGAGGTAATGATTTGGATCTAGCTGGGTTAGAGAGGATGGGAACACTGAATGATGTTTGACCTATTGCCTTACTGGTGGCTAGGTTGCTGGAAGTTTGGTCGGAGAGGGGGGAACAGCTTGGTCAGGCTGGTGGGTGGAGAAGAGGGGCAGGCTTTCCCCTAGTGTTCCCCCTCTGGTGTTGGATGTGCAGTTCAATAAGTTGGGAAGGAAAGCGGTTGCTCTGTTGGATAAGTTAGTAAGCAATGTGAGCTGCTTATTTGGATGGTGGAGTAATTCAATAAATTTAAGGTGAGCGGGGTAACGCTGCCTTGTTAGTGCAAAGATAAGTGAGCAAGTGGGGGACGCTGCTTATCAAGGGTGAGTTGGTTATGCTGCCCTTATGGTTATTTTATGTTTTTTTTTTCATGGATGTTATTATCGTCTGTGTCATGTTTTTAGATAAAATTTACAAATATTGGTTAACAATCATGTTTATGGAAGTTTAATAAAGGTCGTCAAATGTCATTCGGTGTTGTGTGTTTATTGAAGTGGGACAGGACAACTGAGTTGCTCATTAGCATCGTGTGTATAAAAGGACCATTAGGCCAGATCCCAGGGTAAAGGTTTATGACAAATAGCCTCTGTAGTTGTCTTTTGCACAGTTCATCTTGCAGCAGCATTTTTTTGATAGTTGCCCAGATTTGAGCTATCCCATGCTGATATAAAGTAATTGCAGAATCTGGCTAAGTTACTGCCTCAGTTTAGCAAGTAACTATGCTCATGCCCAGAAGGCTAACATCAGAAAATAAACATTCCATTTTCTAATTTGCAAGGGAGAGCATGACAGCTGTTAGCATTTTAGTGTAATGCAATACTGTCTATAGACAGAAAGGAAGGAAAGTTTGGGCAATCACTGATGATATCATTCATGCTTTAGTAAAACAGTGATGAACTTGTGACTGGGAGAAGGCAGACTGACAGAAGAGAGGCTAACAAACTGTACACCCTACATCAGTTTTAAAAGTGTCTTTTAGACTAGGATGGAACTGTAATAGACAGTTCAGTTTAGAAAACTGGACATTTAACAATATAGCTAGTGGCAAAAATCATTGATATGGTACTTTATTACATATGGCTAGAACTGCAGGAAATACAAAAAGGCCAAATATAATGTATCACAACTGGTGCAATGAGGCTGTATCTGACCTATGTTGCATAGCAGTATTTCTGCTTATGGTATGCAAGCATATGCAAGAGAGCAGTAGCACATGCTTAGGACAGCTCATGCAATTTATAGTTAGTTCTACTGAGTATTAGAGCTGCCAACTAACACAATGTTGCAGCACAGTAGCAATCATCTACCAACAGGTGTCATATCCCTAGCCAGGCCACAGGAATGTGCCCCAGCACTTCCAGTGTCACTGCAAATGTGCACCAAATGGAAATCCGTCCTCACACATATACAGCCAAATGCGAACATGATCATAGACAGAAAGCAGAACAAAAAAGCTGGCTTCAATTTGTTGCAGAAATATGTACGCATGTTAAAATCTTTACATGAATAGTAAAAGATATTCCTGTAACCCACTGTTACTGTTGCTGGAGCACACTTGATGCTTTATATACTCTGGAAAAGTTACACATTATCCCTCTGCACAAAGGAGGAAATTCCACAGATATTACTAAATTTAGACCTACATCAGTGTTTTCACCCCTCTCCAAAATACTTGAAAAATGTATTCAGAACAATTGCTACACTCTCCCCCTGCAGGAAAATCACCTATCCCCCACACAACATGGCTTCCATCCTTCCCATAGTACTAACATTGCATGTCTAACCTATATAGATACTGTCAATAAAGCTAGAGATAATGCAAACTAATATCCTCCTTATTTGTAGACTTGTCTAAGCTTGTGACAGTTTGTCACAATAAAATGCTACTACAGGTGTCCTCATTATGTCTCTCTCTCAGCCCACCCTTCAATGGTTCAAAAACTACCGATCCAATTGGCATCAGTCAGTAACACTCTGACCTCTCTCCATACCTCCCAGTCACCACCACTGTACCACAAGGCTCTATCCTTGGTCCCCTTTAACATTCCCAACAATACCCACCACACATCCACACAACAGGCCTCCCTAATACACTATGCAGGTGACATCTGACAACATGGCACACCTCTAAAAAATTATTCAGGAAGTTTTAACAGCAACTGAAACATGGCTTTGTAATTCAAAAGTCATTCTCAACCCTAAAAATATATATATATACTTTTATTTTCGAAATTCTTCTCCCGTTAAAAAAACAAAATTTAAAGTTCTTGCTCTTGATAATGCAACTACTGAAGTCACTTCTCATAGCAAATTAGGGATGGTAGCAGATGATAATCTTAAATTTGACCCGCATATGCAAATTTGCATAAGGAAAACTCATCAAAAACTAGGGATGCTTTATAGAGCCAAAACCTTTCCATACCCATACAACTAAAACTAGATTTTCCACTACTTATCTCCTCTCCTCATTTCTTTATGGCACTCTCTTCCTTACTAACTTTCAGGCATCACAAAAATCAAACCTTGAAAAATGCTGTAAGAAAGTTGCTAAATTTGCAGCAAATCCTACTTTGAGAACCCACCACTATATGGCACTAAAAAGCCTAAACAGGTTAGAACTCCCCGACCAAGTAACCAAGTAAGTAAGTATTTTTAAATGTATGTATATAACTGTATATATTATTACTGCACTTTCTTACTCAAATACATTATATTTTCTGTTTTACTACTGTACACTCTATATATTGTATACTTCAATAACATCTCATCATAACTATGCTATGATATACTATTGTTTGCTCTATTAATTTGTAATAATCTCTGACTTTTGTATTTTTAGCATATATGTGGAGCTTTTGTATTTTTTATGATTGTCATGTATGTGAAGCTTTTCTCCCTGGGTCTGTGCTGAAAACGGGCACCTGATTGCCTAGTCAGACCAACCCGGTAATCAAATATAAAATAAATAAAATAAATAAGTAACATATGCACAACTTCTTACCATCTATAAAATTTTCCAGAATCCATCTGCTTGCCCAGCACTAAAGAACATTCTACACAACTATGTTGCTAGTCAGTCATTAAATTCCAATGACCAAAAACTCCTGTCTGTCCACAAACCTATCAAATCTCTTGGGCATTGTCTATATTTCTATCATGTTGCTAAGGCTTGGAACTCCTTATATGCATCCATCAGGTCAATAGACCCCTTACCAGCCTTCAAAACCTTCTGAAATATGTCCTAACCTAGCCAAAAGCTGGTTCTGTTCTTGCTCAGCACCAGGATAAACTATATCCCTAAATGTGAACAAATACCTAGATCTCTTTCCTATTCCTTCTTCACTCACTTCCTCACTTCTATCAATTTCTATCCCTTTGTTTTCTTTCTCTGAATATACCATAAGCCTGCTTTTTGCTCACTTCATATTGCAATTTCTGTTTGTATTGAACTAACTTACCTTTAGTGTCTTTATAAATTGGCTAAAATTTCTCTAACTATTAAATCATTGTCGTATAACTTGCATCTGCTCAACTAATGTTTCGTATAATGTCTAATTTGGTATAATTATTTAAATTGAAGTTGTTTTTTGCATAATTTTTAAAGAGCGACTATACAATCATTGTTCTTAGCATGTTTTGTAGTACTTTGGAGCTTTTCTCCCCAGGTCTTCACTGAAAATGGGTCCATACCCTGTTGGACTTTCCCAGTAATCAAATCTCAATAAATACATTATAGCTGTTGTGGTGAGTAACAAAGGGTTATTATCAGCAATTAAAAGGTGTTTAAGGCTATACAGCATAGTAGTACAGTGATACTGCACATGGAAAACCAGATTCTACTAAGATATAAATTATATCTAGTACACATAAATGAATAATGAGCTCTATGTACAGTGAAAACATTATAAACTGTGTGGTCTGTACCTGTATCACAAGTATAATTCAGCGATGTAGCACTCACTTTGTACCTCTGCAATTATTTGCACATGCAAGCACACACACACACACACATACACACACACACACACACACACACACACACATGTACCTGTTGTGTTGATCATAATCGCTGTTATCATCTTCATTTGAGATTACTAGCCTCCACATGCTGCCATGCTGTGTACTTGAAGTCTAACTTCATGTAGTTTTATATTGTCCCTTGTGATGCAATCAGTGTAGACACAATTTTATGCCCCTACTTGTTTTCTCACAGAAAATTTTGCACCTACACATTTCAGAAAGCACAGGCTTCTCATATGTCCACTGCATCAATGATTCACAAATTCACAGTGTCACTCCCACAGTATCACTGATGTGCAGAATGTAGAGGATGCTCTGACTATGCACCCTTAATGCAGAGAATAATGTTTAACAGCCATCCATAGTGCAACTGTGAGTCAGGGAGCAAAGTTTAATATACTAGGTATGTCTTCAGTCATCCTATCTCCAGAGTCCAGGTTTAGTTGGCCCCTCCTTGCACACACACACACACACACACACACACACACACACACACACACACACACACACACACACACACACACACACACACACACACACACACACACACACACACACACACACACACACACACACACACAAAATCAGGATTTGTGTGTGTGTATACCATACCTTTCTACCTGAAGATATCAGAAATCTGGACAAAAGCCCATGAAAAGTAGGTATAACTGGCCAAAAGGCTACATGCTAATTAACATAAAATTTGAATGCATAATAATATAACCCCACCCACTCAAGTGGAACTGTGAGATATCAACATTCAACCACAAGTTGAACAGCAAAATAACATTAAATATAATCAGAACAATAGTGTTTTATTTATATTAACATTTGTATAAAGCTTTGAACTTCTATAAAATTAAAATGATATTCTCTTTTATAAAAATCAAATCAAATGAACTGTTCCACTCATATAAGCTTAAAATAAATACACTTTTTATAAAAATAAATTAAATAAACTGTCACAACTACCAAACTGGTATAAAATTGAAATATATAAAAGCTGAATAAACTCTAACTATTACACTGGTATAAAACTAAAATAAGTACAGATCAGTTTTTACAGGTTAAAGTCCCTTAACAACATTAACAAAAAATCTTAATAGAAGTAGCAGCCAATAGGCATGTAAAAAACTTTGCATTCAACTTCCTGCCCTACCAACACACTTTTGACATGTATATATTGACATCAAGTCAGTTGCACCCTTACAAAAATTCATTAAAATAACAGATCAGTAAATGTAACAGCATGTATGGAAGAACTGTGCTGTCTATTAATTTTAATAAGGAAAATAATGAAGTCTATCATAACAATCAGTGTTATAACAATACACTGTTGTTGTCAATATACAGAGCATCACATGTCATTCTAATCAATGGATGAGAAATTTTATTCTTAATCAGAAACCTTCTGCTCTCTTGTGCTTCTATAAATACCAATTTGTATTATTAGGTTTTGTAAATAAATCTGGTACTTCCTGATGCAGGGCACTGACTCATACCTCTGTTTGTCCCTGATTATGGCTCATATTACCTCTGTCCAGATCCCTGTTCTTAATCCTGATTCCCCCTCTAAAACTAGTGACTTTTGCAGAAAAGATGGTGAATCACACAATATATGTTTGTGTGTGTGTGTGTCTGTGTGTGTGTGTGTGTGTGTGTGTGTGTGTGTGTGTGTGTGTGTGTGTGTGTGTGTGTGTGTGTATGAGTATCATGACAATAATTAGTTATATACTTCTTTTATTTCAGAAAATTTATATTATGGGACATGACCAAGATGGATAACTGAGAGCAGTAACTGGTGGAAGTTCTGTGGCTGAAAACTTTTCTCTGACAGAAAATATAATCAAAGAAATTAAAATTTAGAGATATGGGTTAGCTAATTGTATTCAAAAAGAGTCAAAGAAGAAATTTATATCTTCAAGTTTTGAAAAATCTGTACTTTTTCTGTCAACATTTCAACTACTTTGTTAAGAGAGAAGAGACTTCAACATGAGCCACTCAAGAAATGGTACTCAGGATTCTTATAAAAGACATCCAGTCACTAATATCTAGTATGCAGGATGTCTTACCTAAAATGAACAAACTGGATACCAAAATAGAAAGTTTGAAAGAAGGGACCAGAAAGAAGATTAGAATATTTAGAAATTCTTATGAAATAAAATGTACAAATCAGCAGTATGGAAGAAGCTTTAAATGATCATGAAAGGAGAATAACTGAAAGTGAGTCTCAGACAGAATTTCTTTTAAAACAAAACAACTGGATCATAGATAAACTTGATGATTTAGAAAACAGACTGAGATGAAATAACACTGGAATTTATGGTAAACCTGAAAAGTATGAGGATGACAGTATAATAAACATCTTAATAATCTGGTTACATAAAACATTAAATCTATCTGAAACTTTATCTTTTGGAATTAAAAGGGCACATAGATCTCTGAGAACACCTTTGAAGAAGGAAAACTCACCGCCACATTCAATAATAGTTGAATTTATGTCTAGCTTAGAAAAAGATCAAATATTAAAACAGCATGTTCTAGCCCACCTATTAAAATAGGTGAATGTGTAGTCAGATTTGATAATGATTATTCTAGTAAAGCAATAATTAAAAGAAAATCCTGCTTATCACTAATCAAGGAACTTATTTTTGTCAATAAAAATTAAATCAATAGTACTGAAGAAATGGACTGGAACAGTATAGTCCTCAAGAGACAGAATGAACTGAATTACTGGAAAAATGCTTATAAAAGTAAAACGCTTTCTCATTCTTTATTTTTTCTTTTCAAGTATATGTGTGAGAAATCTACTCAAAATAATGTTTTTCTTTTCTTAGAAGAGAAGAATTGGTAACACAAAAACTGTGGTAATATTTAATGTTCAGCTGTTTCTGACATACAATTTGCTTACATTTTGATGAATGTTAATAGCTTATGCTGTAGTGTTACAACACTAATTGTATATATTAATGGAAATAAGTAAAATTAGATTTTTGTTACTGATTATAACAGTTTAAAAACATTGAGAAGAATGAGAAACTTACACAGGAAATTAGCAGCTACTGTGTGCTGTGAGTTGTCATTTTTTCAAAATTATGTAATCAAATTCTAATGTCGGCATATGACAGCAGTTCCACAATGGCTAAAAACACACATTCAAATTAAACAATTATTTTATATATAGTTAAGATTGCTTGTAATACTAGAATTAATAAGAACAGTAAACATCTTATGAATACTATGGGAGGGTGGCCTAATGGTTAAGGTGTTTGCCTTACAAACACAAGGTGCAGGGTTTGAGTCTCACAAGGGATAATTGGCTAGGCTTACAATGGCCCGCAAGGGCAGTTAGCTTAGTACTTATCTATGAATCTATGAATCTATGAATATGCACAAGGAATTAAATATATACTATGTAAGATTAATAAAAGAGCAGTATCAGTAAGTTAAGAAATATATACACATACTATAATCTCTAAAAGAGAGCTGATAAACAGCTCTTTGATGGGAGATTTTAGAAATAAAAGTTTTATTGAATAAGGTAGAGTATTAGTGGAGAGATAAGACAGAAAAATGGATTTAAATAGACTGCTTAAAAGAAAGATATGCATTACATATAATTGCATATGTTAGAATGTGAATTTACAAGATCTCATATGATTTACACAGAATATCATACAAATACATTTGAAAATATAATGGAAGATGAAATCTGAAGCTTGGTCATTAAGAGTTTTGCATATTGTATCTCATTAGATTCCCTAATACTACCTGAAACAACTAATTTCATAAGTCAGAGCTGAAATTTGAGTGTTATATTGCTGGATCAGTACAATCATTTGATAGATAGTAAAGTAGATTATTCAATATGTTTGAACCTGGGAAGTGAGAATCAGATTTGAATTAAGCACATTGTAACTTTTGAACACAATATAGACTGCACATTTTTTTATTTTTATTTTTGACTCCATAGAAATAGCAAGACATTCTTTTTGTGTTCAGTAATGTCCATATTTTTATGAATTTGTTTAATAGGCTAAAGAATTTGTAAATATTTTGATATTTTTAACAGTGTTACACAATTCTGAAATATAGACACTTGTACTTTTAAAATTAATTCAGAGTTTTTGTTAGATTTATAAAATATGTATGTATCTTTTAGCATAATGAATACATATGTGCATTCATTTTGTATAATAGTTTAGTATGATAATATTACCTGTCACTTGTAAGTTCACAGATATTGTTATCTCTTCAGGTCCCACTTTGTTGTACTTATTTATTTAGAGATTTAGCTATAATAATATTGAATGACTGATTAATTTAGGAATATTTAGGGGCCAATATATGCTACAATTACATAAATAGGTATATAGGACACTATTTGTTGGATTATTTAATATTTGTGATTAATAGAAGAGGATTGTTAGACTTTTATGTAGTAATGGGGGAATAGTTTTAAATGGTAAAATATATAACTAAAGTAATAGCCTCATTATTTTAACATATATCATATTATATTAATTATTTGCAAGTGACAGTAGCTTTTGACTATTTTTTTATGAAGTTTTAGGTATTGATTGGTAGAGAGTTAGTATACTAGTTTGTCTCTTCAATAGACAAATTAAGGACTTTGGTATCCATTGTAGGTTATGTTTTATTAGTAATATATATATATATATATATATATATATATATATATATATATATATATATACACACACACACACACACACACACATATATATATATATATATATATATATATATATATATATATATATATATATACATACACACATACACAGTTGTTGTAGATTTGTTTTTGTTTTTGTTATTTATGAGTTTTAGTAGTTTAGTTTGAAGAAAGGAAGAATTCAAAAATTGTGGAATGCTAAGATAGTGCTGGAGAAATATATTGTATACAATTAAATTAATATGGCAGATACATGTGTCATGTTATCTTTTAAAAGAAATATTTTTAAATACACAATATGGATAGTTCTACTCTGTCAGTGTGCTAGATATCTATTTATTTAACTTCCACTTTTTTTTATTTTGTTTTATTATTAATTTTTTTCTGATGAAGTTCTTCACACAAATAAAGACCTAAAGTGCTCAACACTGGTTAGTCTTCCTTCTATGCAGTTCCACCATAGAAGTTTTTGTTTATAAGTTTTTTTCTTCTTTATTTTGTGCAGTTTTTAATATATTATCTATTAATATAAGTGGATTAAATAATGGTAAGAAAAGGAAATCATTAATGAAATGTCTAAAATTAAATACAGGAGAAATTATATTTTTGCAAGAGACTCACTTGATGAATAAATATATACACTATTTAAATAACATAGCTTACAAAATGTTATCATCTGCTGCTTTTAACAAAAAGAGGAGAGGGCCTGCTATACTTTGGAGAAAATGTACTGTAATATGTAAGGCCATGGAATCCATTAATGATGCCAAAGGAATGTATACATTTGCAATAATTAAAAACTCTATCTAGTATAGAAGAAACAAGTGAACAGAAGAAAGCTAAAATCTGGGCATCAGCTAAAACGCTAAATAGATGGATTATTAATAATAGTTTAGTTGATTTAATAGTAAAAGCAGAATATAAGACATTGTTCTTCACTCATCATTCTTTTGGCATGGGACACAAACTAGAATTGATAGAATTTATGCCTCTACAGAGTTACATAATAAAGAAAATTATTTTTAAACTATTCCTTGTCCTCTATCTGATCATAATGCACTAACTATTAATATATCAATGGATATAAAGAAATTTTAGGTTATTTATAGAATCCCAGTATATATGATGAGATTAAAAGAATTTGATTTCCTTAAGGAACAAATCAATATTTTTTTTCTTTGAATGATAATGGTCAGTGGTCAGGTTAGTAAAGTCATACTACTGGACTCCTTAAAAATGCATATTAAGATAGAATGGGAAGATGGCCTAGTAAAAAAATGAAAGAGTGGGATAAAGAGTTGTTAGAAATACAAAATGAAATACACAAAGCAAGGTTTGAACAAAAAAAAAATCCATTTTATTTTATTAAGTCTGCTCTTCACTTTTTCCCTTAGAACTGTTCAGACTCTCAAAGTAATCACTCTATTCTCTTTCTAAAGCCCTGCACTTGCTCAGCTCTTATAAGGAAAAACTAACTAACTAAAGCACTACACCTTCCTTGACTTCTCATAAGTATTAGGCTCTCAATTGGTCCTTCCTGATCAAGTGAAAAATCAGTTCCCTTCCCTAATCTGATCAGTAAAAAAACAGTTCCCTATACGAATCTGGTATGTCCAAGGGTCAGTTTCAAGGTTACTCTCCAGTCCAGCTGGTGAATCTGGGAATTTTGAGGCAATGTTACAATTGCCTTATGTACACAGACAACCTTCTCCTCCTTCCATCAAACTCTAATACATGTGAGAGATGCAGTTACACAGCCAACTGGAGGCAGAGCTCTCTCAACCCAAGACTGGCACAGTCAGTCAGGAGGAAAAGTTAACCACCCACACCACAAATCCAGTCTCACACAGACATATTGCATCTGCATACCCAACACATAAACACACAAAAACATACTCGGAGGCTCTAAATAAAAATCTGCCTAAACAGCAAAGACCTCCTAAGCAGATATCCAAGCAACAGCCACCCCTCAACAATACCCATGAATCACATATCTCACAAAATCAGTGTGCCTCACAGTCACAGCCCTTAAGGCCAAACAACACACCAAATACACTTGTTATAGGGGCCTCTATTGTCCGGCACACTGACATCCTGCTCACCAGACTGAACAAGGAGAAGGTCACTGTAAGCTGCCTGTCGGGTGCCAGGATCCGCCACATAATGCAAGCACTCAGGTCACTCCAAAGCAAGTACAGGTATGACTCCGTCATTGTCCATGCTGGTGTGAATGACCTGAGACATACCTCCCTGGACTACATGAAAAGAGACATAGAGGAGCTCTCTGACCATGTAGCCCAGGCTGGTATGACCCTGACCTTGAGTAGCATCTTGCCCTCACCGAGAATGATGCCACAGTATAAAGACAAAATGATCAGTTTCAACAATTGGCTAAAGTATTGGTGTCATTCAAAGGGGATCCAGTGTCTGTCAGCCTGGATGACATGCTTGACAAGCCACGTTGCTTCGCTAGGGATGGTTTGCACCTGTCACCCTTAGGCTTTCGTATACTGGCCAAGGCTCTTGCCACCCCCATAGTGCCTTTTTTAGGCAAGGCTCAAAGGACAAACCCACCTCCATAGACAACCCAAGGATAAAAAAACTGAAGGTAATGCTACTCAATGCCAGAAGTCTAAACCTTAAGATGCATGCACTTGAGGCTCTCCTCAGTATGGAGAAAATTGATGTCTGTGCAGTAACAGAAACCTGGTTCAAGGCTCCTGAGAGCACCCCAGCACTACCAGGTAATAACTCATACCATGTGTTTCGGCCCCAAAACTCGGAACGAAGCACAAAAGGAGGGGGGAGTATCTATATTCATCAAAGATACCTACACCTCCAGGTTAGTGGCACTGCACGAAGCATCGGAAACCATCCATGTGCAACTAACAGCGGGTAAAACTGACTTTCAGTTTTGTAGCCTGCTACAGAACACCATCCCTATTACACGAACCCCACTTGGCATTCCTGAGAACACTGGAGAATATGAAGGTCTCTCCAAACACTATGTTATTGGGTGACTTCAACTACCCAAGCATTGACTGGGAAAACTACTCAAGCCCAAACACACTCGCCCAATGGTTCCTCGAATTTATAAACTCTAATGCAATGGAACAACTGGTCACCACTCCCACAAGAGGGAACAACATATTGGACCTGGTCATCACCAACATCGTGACTCTATGTTCCACATGAGAGGTAAACCCCTCATTGGTAAGATCAGACCATAAACAAATTTCCCTGGACATCCATATCCCGTCCCCACCCCCAGCCAAGGAAATTACTGTAAAGAATTTCTCAAAAGCCAACTTTGCACTTCTCAAGACTGAGGTGGAATCCTTCAAAGCCCCTGGGCCAGAGGATAATACAGCCCAATCCGCAGAATCCTTTACAAATGCATTCTATGAGCACCTGCAGGAATGCATGGATCATGCTATCCCAAATAAAACCAAGACTCACTCCTCCAAAAACAGGAGACCGGTCTGGTGGACCCCGGCCATAAATAAGTTATACAACAGAAGGAGGAAGCTACTACATGACAGAGCAAAATCCCAAAAAGGGAAGGCATCTCTGATCAGTATTAGCAAGAAACTTTGATCCCTCATAAAATCATCAAAGGCCAGTTTCGAAAGAAAAATTGCCCTAGACACTAAAGATAATCACAAGGCCTTCTTTAGTTATGTCAGGAACATGGGTGGAAATTCCCAGATATGCTCTGAATTGTTGCATAACGGTACAAAATATACCGAACCTACAGACATAGCCAACATCCTGGCAGACAGATTCAGCACAAACTTCTCCCCCCCCCCCCCCAAGGAGCAAATGCCTATCCCAACTGAATGTAACCTCCCTGACATCACAGATGCACAGGTAAAAGCTGCCCTCTCCAAAGCAAAAAACACAGCATCTATGGGACCGGACGGTGTCCCAGGCTGTGTCTTACACGAGCTCCAAGAAGAACTGAACCCTCACATTAAGTCACTGTTCAAACTTGCCTTACTACAGGATATGTACCCAAAGAATGGCATACAGCTACAGTGGTCCCACTCCACAAAGGTGGTGCCACAACGGATTCCGGAAACTATCGTCCCATAAGCCTGACTAGTCTGGTCTGTAAAGCTGTGGAGCGTATTATCATGGAACTCATAAACAAAGACATTGGAAGCCTCCAGACACTGTACCCTACCCAATTCGGCTTTGTTAAGGGCAGATCTTGCCTCTTACACCTAGTTGATTTCTTTGAAACAGGTTACCAAAGCCATAGATGAGGGCAAGGTAGTCCACACAGCCTACCTGGACCTTGCAAAAGCCTTCGACACAATACCCCACTCAGGCATCATAAATAAGCTTACCAGCTTAAATATCAACCCCTATATCACAAGATGGGTTGCAAACTGGCTCAGAGATAGAACCCACATGGTCAAAATCGCAGGTGCCATGTCCAAATTCAAACCAGTTACAAGTGGTGTCCCACAGGGCTCAGTTCTGGGACCTCTCTTGTTCGGTATATACTTCTCTGAGGTTCAGGCAAACACGGGGGGATTATGGCTGACAAAGTTCGCAGATGACTGCAAACTGGGGGCCATAAGCGAATCTCCAGCTGACACAAGCATCCTCCAAAAGGGTCTCTCAGAGACGGATGCTTGGTGCCAGAGCCACGGCCTCAAGCTAAATGCTAAAAAGTGCATAGTCATCCCCTTTGGGAAAAACAAGGTGCCCACAAATTACCACATAGGTGGTAATCCATTAAGTACAGAAGAAGTAATTAGAGATTTGGGGACCAACGTAGATAGTAATCTCTCCTTTGATAATCACGTTGCCAAAGTGGTTAGAAAGACCTTCTATATAGCCCACCTTATCATGAAAGGGTTCGCATCTAGATCAAGAGAGGTCATTGTGCCCCTCTACTCATCACTCATCAGGCCCATAATTGAATACAATGCCCCTTTTGGGATGTACCTTACCCGACACCTGCAGCAACTGGAGAGACCCCAAAAGTACCTCACCAAGAGGATCATGGGCTACAAACAGATGTCCTATGCAGCTCGACTAAAGAAACTCCAGCTCTACTCAGTTGCTTACCGCCTACTCAGAGGCAATCTATGCCTGACGTACAAAGCCATGTCAAACCCAGAATTAATGGACATGCTCCACCTCAAAAAAATCCAAGTCCCTTAGAGCTACATGCTCCAGGGACCTAAACCTCTGCATAAAAATAAATAGGACATGCTGGAGGGACAGATTCATTTCCCAGAGGCTCCCCTCACTCTGGAATAAAATCCCAATTCATGTTAGACATAGCCCCTCGCTGACCCTCTTCAAGCGAAATCTGGACGCATGGATGGGAAATCGCAAATTCACCCCTGGGATCTCTTTTGTGTCCCTGCTAGACAGAGGCACAGTAAACTAATCTTAAAAGGGTACCTTTTGTGACCTACTTTACAGAGGCACAGTAGGCTAATCTAATAGGGAGGCGGAAGCCAAATACACTCTGGCTAGGCTTATAAATGCCCTAGGGCAGATAGCCTAGTATCTACCTATGAACCCATGAGGATCTTAAACAAGATAAAAATAATAATCCTGATATTTAGAGAATTGACACGTATTTAAAGAAAAATGTCATTAATAAATTTTAATGACTAACAAATGTTTCTGTTAAATAAACCTATTACCCTGATAGAAATTAAAGAAGCTTTAAAAGGGGGAAAATGGTAAAGCTCAAGGGTTAGATGGCATATGTATGGAGTCATATAGTCTGCTTCCATGAAATATTTCAGAATTACTGGATGACATTTTCTGGATAATTACTCCCTCTTGGAAATTTTCTGTAATCTTACCTATGCATAAACAAGGAAAGGATAATAAGTTGTTTTCCTCATATAGACCTATTTAATTAGGGTTCCTGTTATATAATCAAAGACACAATCCTTCAAATGTGTCTTGATCAAACTTGAAAGTACAAAACAGCAAATTAGTGAAATGGCATATAAGCGATTTCTTTCCCTTGGAAATATATCACTTGGCCGCCTCCGTTACTTTGCTGTTTTTGTCATTGTAGTGCAATCTTGGAGTTGGTATGTTTACGTAGGGTGTGTGGGGGGGCATGGCCCCCACATCGGGGGTGTGGGGGGTGAAGACCCCTACTTTATGTAATGTTTTGAAGTTTTTATTTTTTATTTTATTTTATTTTTTTTTTTTTTGTGGAACAGAAATTTTTTTTTCTTGGGAAAAAAATCGCTGTTCCGAGTGTTCAGGATTTTAAGCTTTTGCTTACATGGGGTTGATAAATCAGCATTCACTTTTTTAAGTGTTCACTGATTTAATATAGACCCTTTCATTATTAAATATAGACTATAAACTACTTACTTACATCTTTACTACAAGATTAAAGACATAGTAGATAAATTAATTAATAAAGATCAAATAAGATTTATAGTCAATAAATTAAAGCATGATGATATAAAATGTTTAGTGACAATCTAAGATTTAGCAAAAGGAATGAACAAGAAATTGGTCCCGGATAGCTTGGATATTGAGAAAGCTTTTGATTCTGTAGATTGGAACTACTTGTTTAAGACTTTAGAAGCATTTGCATTTCCAGAACAATTTATTGGAATATTAAAAAAACTGTGTAGAAACTCTAAATCATATGTTAAAATTGGATTTTACATTTCTCAAGTATTTACTTTAAACAAAGGCACAAAGCCAGGGTGTCCCTTATCCTCTCTACTATTTGCATTAGTTATCAAACCCTTAACTAATAGTATAAATAGAAATTAAAAATTTGATGGATTTTCAATTAAAAAGATTTTTCAATCTAAAATGCAACTTTTTGCAGATGACATTTTACTAGGAAATTATTCATCTGAAGAAATTGATGAGGAAATTGAAATGTTTCAAGAAGAATCCATGCTGAAATGTGGTAATACTGGGGGCTGGCATAGTGGTTAAGGTGTTTACCTCACAGACACAGGGTACAGAGTTTGATTCTCATCTTTGAAGGAAAATTGGTATGGCTTAAAATGCATCTTTATGGATTGTGAAAAAGGAAATTTAGATTGGGAAGAGATAAGTATGTTTTTTTAAGGAGTGATACACTGATAATTGCTCTTTAAATAGATCAATAATATGAATTAATGTTCCACTTCCTTTTTCTGTAAAAGCCACACAACAAAACATGCTCTGGAGTCTATTCACAGTAGCCAGAAAAGTTATTAAAAAAATGGAAATTGAATTCAGTTCCTACAGTCAATGAATTTTTAAATTTAACAGCAATACTATGTTAAACTAAAAAAGAAGTGATCAGCATAAGCTCTATAAATCATACCAAGACATTTAGTGGTTGGGATAGTCTTGAAATGTTGCTATTGAAACATCAAGGCCCGTAATGTGTTAACTGTATGGGATTACCTTGACGATGCAGTGTATTTCTAACACAGTATATGATGTTGAATTTCTTACTTTCTTTATATATATATATATATATATATATATATATATATATATATATATATCTACAAGATGGGTTGCCAACTGGCTGACTGAGAGAACCCACACTATGAAAGTAGCAGACTCCAAATCAGACTTCAGACCAGTGACAAGTGGAGTAGCACAGGGTTCAGTCTTGGGTCCTCTCTGTTTAGTATCTACTTCTCTGAAGTACAGGTTAACACAGAAGGTCTTTGGCTAACTAAATTCGCAGATGACTGCAAACTAGGAGCCATAATTGAAACTACTAATGATGTGGACATCCTACAAAAGGGCCTCAGTGAGACAGATGCTTGGTGTCAAAGCCATGGCCTCAAGCTCAGTGCCAAAAAGTGCATTGTCATCTCCTTTGGCAAAAACTCTGTACCCATGAACTACCACATAGGCAGTAGTCTACTTAACACCAAAAGTGTGATAAGAGACCTTGGGACACAGGTGGACAGTAGTCTGTACTTTGATAATCACATCCTCACAGTGGCCAGGATGTCCTTCTATGTGGCACACCTCATCACAAAAGGTTTCTCATCCAGGAAAAAAAGAGGTCATTGTTCCCCTCTACTCATCACTCATTAGACCCAATATAGAGTACAACACCCCTTTTGGTATGTACCTCACAAGACATGTACAACAACTGGAAAGGCCGCAGAAGTACCTCACAAAGAGGATTACTGGCATCAAACAGATGCCCTACGTAGACCTTCATAAAAAACTCCAGCTTTAGTCTGACACATATCGCCTACTCAGAGGCGATCTCTGCCTAACATACAAAGCTATGTCAAACCCAGAGCTGTTGGACATGCTCCACTTAAAGAAATCCCAATCCTTCTGAGCTACATGCTCTAGGGACCTAAACCTTGTCACCACAATAAACAGAACATGCTAGAGGGATAGATTCCTGTCCCAGAGACTTCCCATACTCTGGAACAGACTACCTATCTATATCAAACAGAGCTCCTCATTAGCACTCAAGAAAAATCTTGATGATTGGATAGGAAATAGGAAATTCACCCTGGGATCACTTTTGTGGCTATGCTTGACAGGGGCACAGGAAAATAATTTTCTTGGGTGGTGAAAGCCAGAGTACCTTTTTGGCTAGGCTTGTATAGGCCCCAGGTACAATAGCCTAGTACCCACCTATGAACCTATGAACACACACACACACACACACACACACACACACACACATATATATATATATATATATATATATATATATATATATATATATATATTATATATATCAACTATATTAAATTAATAAAAACTTATGATATCTGTAGTGAGTGTTCTAGTGCATGTTTTATCATGTCTCCTGTTGGTCTCTTGGCCAAGTGTTATAATCCTATCCTTGATAATTAATTAGTTGTCCCATAGTGCTCCTTACAACATATGGGATATGTGCTTTCCCAACTTGTATACAAAACAATTCTGAGTGGATTATGTCACTTTTCTCTGCTGTTTCCTCTTGACAGTTATAATATACCTTCTGTTCCCCTGATAGGCAAGAAGTCAGAGGTCCCTATCAAAGCAGGATGGTTGCTGACTGCACATCCAAACCAAAGAACTATTTCTCCTTTTCTCGTAGAAAACATCTCTTTATTTATTATGCATGGTTTCTAATTCTTCTAAATAGTTTCATTTTTGCAGTTCTGAAGCTTAACTGCCATCACTTTCATCCATAGTTTATATCCCCCTGTCTTTTCTTATTTTGTGTCCCACACTTACATCCACTGTTTAATCTCCCTGTTTTATCTTTTCTTATATTTTGTAACCCCTGTTTACACCTTTGACCCTAAGCATAGCCTCTACCCTCTTACACAGGTTTTATGCTTCTCTTATGTGACAGGGATGATTTCTATATGCTGTGCTGCTCACTTTCAAGTATTGTGCTGTGGTAAAACACACGATCTCCATAAGAAGACACTATACACATAAATGTGTGTGTGGGGGTGGGATGGAAAAAGATGTCTCCAGGTACTGCAAGAAGGAAAGTTATCCAGATGAGTAATATAGACAACAAGATGTCATCATATTTCTGTATGCAAACACTGATGGTCTATGTTGGTATAATATTGAATGTATTCATGCAGGTGAAGTTGAGCCGCAGTATTTTAATGTCACAAGCATCTGTTTTCTTGTATAATTATGTTTTTCCTTCCTCATGTTGAAATTATTGGAAGACAATAAAAGCTGTATCATTTCAACTATATATTAATTCTCAGTGTAATCTTAATGCACTTTCTTATTCTCTGCTTTTGTTTCTGCAAAAATTTACTTGATAATATCCACAGAGGGTATTGCAATGGAAGACGTGCCCTTTTACCCCTAGCCCCACACCATTCTGCAGTTTTGGAATCAATTGCAGGTGGATACAGCTTGCAGTCTCCTGCAAGAGTGGAGGGGAAAATGTTAAATTTGTGATTGTGGCATGGGTTTGACTTTCCTGTATGACACACTAAAGTGGATTTCTGCACTCTCTCTCTCTCTCTCTCTCTCTCATCTGAAACACAGCTGGCAAGAAGTTGGAAGGAGTTTGCTTGGAAAGCTGCTAAAAGATCTCAGTAACACTAATCAGTACAATAAATTCTGGGCAGTACAGCTTAAACTGTACTGTAAAACTGAACATGTTGTAATGTTTCAACAAAATTACTGCTTCAGCAGATGAAAAGAGAAGCTAATATATGATACAAATATGACATTAAGGATAGAAAGAAGCAATGTTCCCTGCAATACCTTGCTTTTTACAAATGTGTTTGTCCTAAGCACTCCATACTGATAAATACACTAATGCAAAGTGCTACACAAATAACTATGACGTATATATAGCTGAACTTTGACATTTAACTACAGTCCGCTTCTTTAACCACCCACTTAACCACACATACCTTTAATAGCTTGGTCAAAAAGTGACATCACTTGAGGAAACTACAAGAATTTTAGAAACAAACTGTAGGAGTTTTATGTGTTAGTGTTACATTTTATGTGCTTGTCAGCACAATGTTTGTACTCTTTGTGCCCTAGAGCAAATTTAATACAGAAACTTGATTTTATTTCTACTAAAGGTATTTCTGAAACCAGTTTCTGGGTTGTTCAAATGAATCATCTAACATTCAGGGCAATGCTTGACCATTTCCAATTCATCTATTACCAGTAATTGAATTAGCAGTAGGAAAGGCTAATTCCTAGAAGTAAACTTTTCTGTGTGGTTCTTAGAAGACCATTTGAAATTGTCAGTCTGCATTTGACAAATATGTCCAAAAAAATCATAGAGTGTTGCAGAAAAACAAAGCAGAATGCCTGTTTTTGGTGCATTTCTGTATTCTGTTTTTTGTCATGCAGGATCTACTAAACACATCTACAAATATTCAAGGAAAACAATAATATAGTACCTTACAAAGAAGGGTTAACTCCCTAAGTCTTTCCATTTCCCTTTTTAATTTCTCCAAGTTTTTTTGATTTCTAATACCATGACAGGAATTAACCCCATTCCTAAGTCAAAGTATGATTAAAGTTCATGCAATTAGTATTACAGTATTTCAGTGTTTGATGTTGGCCAGATGTTCTCTTTGCAGCACCCACAATGTGCCCAAAATCGACTCTTTCTGCAATTCATATGGAGTTATACATACTGGTAACATACAAACTAATGAAAGGCAAACCAGTAAAAATAAACCGCAGCAGGACAGAAGATCCACAAAAGATGTTTATTGAGCGCTTTCGTTTGGTATAATACAAAACTTCATCAGAATAGTAGAAAAACAAACAGACAACTGACTCAACAAAATTTATATGTATATATATATATATATATATATATATATATATATATATATATATATATATATATATCCCATCATGCACAAGTTAATCAAACAACAATTATGCCTATCCTTCCTACTTAAAGGAATATTAGCAAAATTAGTAAATAAATACCTATAAATATAGATAATACATTTGATAAAAAATAAAAAGGCTTAAAACTTCATAACATCCTATCTAAACTAAAACATATATATAT
Source organism: Protopterus annectens (assembly GCF_019279795.1). NCBI lineage: Eukaryota > Metazoa > Chordata > Ceratodontiformes > Protopteridae > Protopterus > Protopterus annectens. Next base: position 512,405,205 of record NC_056726.1, on the reverse strand, counting down.
ATATATATATATATATATATATATATATATATACATACACACATTTCTAGCATACATTTAAATGATTAAATAAATACACAAATAACTAAATGAAGCCATCAGCTAAGAATAGAACCAATTGATACATTCTTATTTAGCCCTGGTTGTTGGGTGGCATTAGTTCTCAATTGCCACCTCAACTCTAATAATTCTAAAAAATAATTTTTAGGACCCCCTCTGTCATTCAAAAACACCTGTTCCAAAATGGTAAAACTAAAATAATGCCCTTCATTTTCCATGATATGTGAGGCATGGGTGTTTTTTGCATCCTTCTTTTTAATGTCATAGTAATGCTGATATATTCTCATTCTTAGTGCATTAATAGTTTTACCTGTATAGAAACTTTTACAAAAGTTACACAGGGCAAGATACACCACACCTTTTATACTACAGGAAAACTTCTGTTTATAGAAAAAGTTTCCTTAATTAGGTATTGAGACACTAGTCCCTTCTAAAATGTATTTACATTGCAAACAAAAAACACATTTCGACATTTTTCCTATCTCCAAACACCCTCTAATATTCTTTTCCAGCATGTTTTTGAAACACAAATCCTTTTTATAAACTATCTTAGGATTAAAACCCATCAGCTCATTAAATTCAGGATCAATATTAAATATATTCCAATTTTGTTGCAAGATTTCACAAATATTATCAGATTTTTTATTATAACTAAAGACACCTGTAACAGAAAAACTAGCGTTACATTCTTTATCATTCTCTTTGTTAGCCATATCGGATGAAGTACCTTTCCCCAGTAGAGGTGCTAAAATACCTGTCTGCCTCTTTTTAACCACTTCTTGTAGTAAAGGATGTAAAAAATCATAGGGATAGTTCCTATGTAAAAGCATATCTTCTAATATCTGAATTTCATGAAGAAAATCATCCCAGTCTGATACCATTCTTGCCCTTTTACTAAGGCCCTTTTTTGATGTATTGGATGAAAGCTGTTGTAATGAAGTAAAGTATTAGAATAGGTCGGCTTTCTATATAATGTTGTCTTGAAGGCCTGATCTTCTCTCACCTTTGAAATAGTGATATCTAAATAATTAATAGCCTCTTTATTAAGACTGTGTATAAAATCAAGGAAGTCTGTACTTTCCTTCAAAAAGGACAAAAAGTGCTGTAATTCTTCCTCACTATTGTTCCAGAATATAAGAACATCATAAAGGTACCTGCAATAATATTTCCAGTACCCCAAAAAAGTACTAGTAAACACAAACTCCCTTTCCCAGAAAGCTAAGACAATATTTGCAAAAATGGGAGCACAAATGGCTCCCATTGCTACTCCCTTTACTTGTTTAAATAATTGTCCCTCAAAAACAAGGACATTTGTATCAAGTATTAGTTCCATCAAAGTTCTAAGTGTTAAGATCCGCTCATGTCTAATAGTGGTATATCTACATAAATATAGATAAAACCATTCAATCCCGAGCGCTTTCGTTTGGTATAATACAAAACTTCATCAGAATATTCAGGAGGCAAGGAAAATTCCCTGCATAAGAAATAGCCTTTTTGTCCTTATGCAGGGAATTTTCCTTGCCTCCTGAATATTCTGATGAAGTTTCATCAGAATATGATTTTTTACATCCTTTACTACAAGAAGTGGTTAAAAAGAGGCAGAGATGTATTTTATCACCTCTACTGGGGAAAGGTACTTCATCCGATATGGCTAACAAAGAGAATGATAAAGAACGTAACACTAGTTTTTCTGTTACAGGTGTCTTTAGTTATAATAAAAAAATAATAATATTTGTGAAATCTTGCAACAAAATTGGAATATATTTAATACTGATCCTGAATTTAATGAGCTGATGGGTTTTAATCCTAAGATAGCTTATAAAAAGGATTTGTGTTTCAAAAACATGTTGGAGAAGAATATTAGAGTGTGTTTGGAGATAGGAAAAATGTCGAAATGTGGTTTTTGTTTGCAATGTAAATACATTTTAGAAGGGACTAGTGTCTCAATACCTAATTATATAAAACATTTTTCTATAAACAGAAGTTTTCCTGAAGGTGTGGTGTATCTTGCCCTGTGTAACTTTTGTAAAAGTTTCTATACAGGTAAAACTATTAATGCACTAAGAATGAGAATATATCAGCATTACTATGACATTAAAAAGAAGGATGCAAAAAAACACCCATGCCTCACATATCATGGAAAATGAAGGGCGTTATTTTAGTTTTACCATTTTTGGAACAGGTGTTTTTGAATGATAGAGGGGTTCCTAAAAATGATTTTTTAGAATTATTAGAGTTGAGGTGGCAATTGAGAACTAATGCCACCCAACAACCAGGGCTAAATAAGAATGTATCAATTGGTTCTATTCTTAGGTTAAAAGCTGATGGCTTCATGTAGTTATTTGTGTATTTATTTAATCATTTAAATGTATGCTAGAAATGTGTATATATATATATATATATATATATATATATATATATATATATATATATATATACATATGTTTTAGTTTAGATAGGATTTTATGAAGTTTTAAGCCTTTTTATGTTTTATCAAATGTATTATCTATATTTATAGGTATTTATTTACTAATTTTGATAATATTCCATTAAGTAGGAAGGATAGGATAATATTCCTTTAAGTAGGAAGGATAGGCATTATTGTTGTTTGATTAACTTGTGCATGATGGGATATATATATATATATATATATATATATATATATATATATATATATATATATATATACATATAAATTTTGTTGAGTCAGTTGTCTGTTTGTTTTTCTACTAGTTATTCTGATGAAGTTTTGTATTATACCAAACGAAAGCGCTCAATAAATATCTTTGTGGATCTTCTGTCCTGCTGCGGTTTATTTATACTGGTAACATATCTAAGTAAGATTATAAATTCTTTTTTATAAGACCCATTCCTTCAACCACTATGAGAACTGCCTGCCTATCCTTTTCCCACATTGCCCACGTTTCTGCCACATTGCCCACGTTTCTGCCTGCAAATCCTGGTATTTTATGAGTTTGTGTCTCTCTGTACGTAAGACACTGTAGTCACTAGGTGTAGCAACTTCAGTGATCAATGTTAGTTTTGTCTTCTTTTCATGGACTACGATATCAATTTTTTCTCATTTATTTTTTGAACTGTTGGTAATGGGTGAACCCATGTGACATAAACCTCATCATTTTCTATAATGGTTTGTGGCTCATATTTCCAATATTTTTCAGCTACTTCAGTATTACAATGTTTGCACAATCCCCAGTGCAATGATCTTGCCACATTATTTTGCCTTTCAGTATTTTTTCACTTCCCTGTGTAATGTACAAGCTGTAGTTCTAAAATGGCAGACACCAGACCTCACCCTGTTCCTTATTGCAAGCTCACAAGCTTATATGGAAGCACCCTTCATTTATTCAGTACCCTCTTTTAACTAATTTCCTCTGATGGAACTCTTTTGAGTTTGCTATATGACGTCCAAACAGTGTGGCCTGAACCTTTTAAAAAATGAAATATCACCTCACAATTCAAAGAAATGTTCATATCTCTAGAATTATAAGTGATACTAGAAAATTGTAAATGGCAAACTATTCAGCACAGTGTGTTCTGTGTCACTTGATTTTTAAGATATTTAGAGAAATATGAAAATTATTACAGTATAAATAAAAAGTACATAAATAATATTCAATATCTCTTTAGCTGCAGTAGGCAGAGGTCAACTATCAATACAGATGTGTTTGATATCATGCAAGCTATAAGATTAAATCTTGTAATGCCTGCTTTCTGCATAGCATATTTTTAGAATTATTAATACAAATATGAACAAGCTATATTTAATAGTGGTGCCAGTAGGCTGTAACTGCACAAATGCCTGAAGGTGCTACTAGGCCATAATAACTTTTTAAAAAAGATGCAGTTTCTCACACTACATCTGTACTAATCTTACTGTAGTCTACTTTATATCAATATATGTTTTCCACAGTACTGCCAAATGCTAGCTGTTTCCCAGCTAACCCTTTCTGAATCACTGAACCATGACAATTAGTGAATCCTGATGGGCGCTTACCAAAAGTAAGGTAACAAGGCTATTAGACATTATAAAGCCTGCAGAGAATAGCAGGATGAATGAAGGACATTTGGACCAGATGGCACCAATTGCACAGTCTATACTTCCTAGGTGCCGTCCTGCATTTACTGAGTAGAGACAAAGGAAATTATGTGTCTGCTTCTATACATGCAAGACATCTCTGCAGCCAATGCCACAATTAATGTACGGCCTCAGAGCTGTACTTTCCATGAGATACTGATCAGGAGTGATACTGCTCTTATGGGTCTCATTACCAGCTACATGGCATGAAAAGGCTGAACTTGGCCAATTTATCCATGCTGCTGCCCTGTACTGGGTTGTCATGTACTCAGGTCACCGTTGTTAATAGCATAGCAAGGAACAAAAATGGGGGGGGTGGCATTTTGATTCAAGTATTCAAATTTGCATGAGATTTTTAAGATATGATCTTTCAGTGATTTGCCTTCTGTAAGTACTTGATGCTTTGATATGTATCATCCATCAGTCCTGTTTTTGTCCAGGCTGAATGCATTAACTTTCTTCATTCTCTTTTTCTGTGGCACACACTAGATCTTTTCAGTTTGCTACTTCCATGGATGACGTCCATCTTGATTAAAAATTTAAGCAGAATAGGGCCTCCATCATGTGTACATAATACTTCAGGATGGCTTTCACCAGCTGTACATGGATATGGATATCAACTGTCTGATTTATATAGATAACAGTGATTCTGAACTTCTCCATCCTACCTCAGCCAACCTTAATGTTTATCACATTGATTTTTGGTTTTTGGTTTTTGGTATATCATAAGCTCATAGGTTTATATGTTGGTACTAGGCTATCGGCCCTAGCCATAACAATTCCCTGGCTATTTCTTCCCACAGTATTTACTTCCCTTGACCCCTGTCTAGTAGGGCAACTGATGTGATCCCCAGGGTGAATGTCCTATCTCCCATCCAATTGTCAAGGTTCCTTTTGAAGAGGACCAAAGAGGCACTCTGCTTGACATGGTTGGGAGGGTGGCCTAATGGTTAAGATGTTTGCCTTACAAACACAAGGTGCAGGGTTTGAGTCTCACAAGGGATAATTGACTAGGCTTAAAATGGCTCGCAAGGGAAGTTAGCTTAGTACTAATCTATGAACCTATGAACCTATGTATGGACAGTCTATTCCAGAGTCTGGGGAGTCACCTAAAAGCCTCTTTATGTTGCTGTTGCTAACATAACTACCTCCCTCCACCACTGTATATCCATCCTTATCCACACCACTCATGAATGTACACCACTCTGAACTAATTTCCATTAAACAGAATTAGTCATACATTTCACAGTTCCTTAAACCCAGGTAGGTCCTACTGCATCCTCTCTGTATCAGTTTACACATCATTGCTCCTGCCTGTGCTTTGCCCCACATGCAAAAACATATGGTCCATCTTGTTACTCTGCAATTTGCCAGACAATAAGATCAACAAACAACTGGATGCAATACTGAGCCTTGTGAAATTTTACTAGCAGTGCTCTTTTTCTCATTGTTTTTATTTCACCTGACAACAGCACTACACCTACCTTCATTAGTGTGTAGCATTATAGGTTCAGAAGGAAGTGCTAGGCTAGCTGCCCCTGCAGGCCATTTCAAGCCTTACCAATTTTCCTTCGAAGATGAGAATCAAACTCTGTACCTTAACCACTAAAATAGAGGTATGATTGCTGAATCCTATACAAATGCACTGTATATGCACATACATGAGTGCATGGATCATGCCATCCCCAACAGAACCAAGAAGCTATCCTCCAAAAAAAGGAAGCCAATCTGGTGGTCCCCTGCCATAAGCAAGCTCTACAACAGAAGGAAGAAGCTGTTGAAAAAAAGAGTTAAATCCCACGATTGCAGGAACTCCCAGGTCAGCCTCAGTAAGAAGCTGAGATCCCTCATAAAATCCTCCAACGGTAGTTATGAAAATAAAATCACCACTGATTCTAAAGACAACCACAAAGCATTCTACAGCTATGTCAAGAATCTCAATGGCAACACTCAGATCTGCTCTGAACTACAGCACAATGGCACTAGATATACAGAACCAACTGATATTGCTAACATCCTGGCAGATAGGTTCAGTGCAAAATTTACCCCCCCACCTCCAAAGGGCCCATCTCTATACCAGAAGAATGCAAAGCCCCTGCAATCACAGTCGCACAATTCAAGACCGCCCTCTCCAAAGCCAAGAACACAGAATCTATGGGACCAGACAACATCCCAGGCTGTGTTCTGCATGAAAAAGGGGAAGGAACTGGCACCCCACATAATTACCATGTTCAATCATAGCCTCACTTCAGGCTTTGTGCCTACTGAATGGCACACAGTGACGGTTATCCCACTCCACAAAGTGGGTGCCACCACAAACCCTGGGAACTACCGCCCCATTAGCCTGACAAGCCTGGTTTGCAAGCCCATGGAACGTATCATCTTGGAGCTTATAAACAAAGATATATGTAACCTCCAAACTCTGAATCCCACTCAGTTTGGGTTTGTAAAATGTAGATCATGTCTCCTAAACCTGATTGACTTCTTTGAAGCAGTCACCAGAGCTGTAAATGAGGGTAAGGGGGTGCACACAGCCTATGTTGACCTCGTCAAGGCTTTCAACACCATCCCCATGCTAAAATTATATATAAACTCACTAAACTGGGAATAAATCCCTATGTCACAAGATGAGTGGCCAACTGGCTCACTGACAGAAAGTAGCTGACTCCAAATCTGACTATAGACTAGTGACAAGTGGAGTACCACAGGTTTCAGTCCTGGGTCCTCTCCTGTTTGGCATCTACTTCTCAGAAGTCCAGGCTAGCACAGCAGGTCTTTAGCTAATGAAGTTCGCAGACAACTGCAAACTAGAAGCCATAATAGAATCGCCTAATGATGTGGATAGTTTACAAAGAGGCCTCACTGAGACTGATGCTTGGTGTCAAAGTCATGGCCTCAAGCTCAATGCCAAGAAGTGCATTGTCATCCCCTTTGGGAAAAACACTGTACCCATGAACTAAGACATAGGCGGTAGCCTGCTAAATGCCAAAAGTATTATAAGAGACCTTGGGACACAGGTGGACAGTAGTCTCTCCTTTGATAATCACATTGCCACAGTAGTCGGGAAATCCTTCTATGTGGTACATCTCATCACAAAGGGGTTCTCCTCCAGAAAAAAAGAGGTCATTGTTCCTCTCTACTCATCCCTCATCAGACCCATTATAGAGTACAATGCCCCAGTTGCCATGTACCTCGCAAGACATCTACAACAACTAGAAAGGCCACAGAAATACCTCACTAAGATGATTACCGGCCTCAAACAGATGCCATACACAGACCATCTCAAAAAACTCCAGCTCTACTCCGTCTCATATCGCCTACTCAGAGGTGACCTCTGCGTAACATACAAAGCCATGTCAAACCCAGATCTGTTGGACATGCTACACTTAATGAAATCCCAATCAATCTGAGCCACATGCTCCAGGGACCTAAACCTTGTCACCACAATAAACAGAACATGCTGGAGGGATAGATTTCTGTCCCAGAGACTTTCCATACTCTGGAACAGACTACCAGTTCATGTCAAACAAAGCTCCTCATCAGCCCTCTTTATGAAAAATCTTGACAACTGGATGGGAAATAGGAAATTCACCCCGGGGATCACTTCTGTGGCTCTGCTCGACAGGGGCACAGGAAAATAATTTTCTTGGGTGGCGAAAGCCAGGGAACTTTTTTGGATAGGCTTATATAGGCCCTAGGGCCAATAGCGTAGTACCTACCTATGAACATATGAACCTATGAACTAAGCTAGCCCCCAACTCCCATTAAAATTCAAGTAAGCCATATGCAGCTCTGCTGCTGTAAACTTATAAAAGGCATTTCTTGTTAAGGTACAAATGTGTATGGCAGACGTATTGTTGATATAATGATTACGAAATACTGGTTTATACTTGCTGCCTTTTTTGTTGTTGTTCTTCTTCTGTGTTATAATAAATGTAATAGAGTTATTTGATCCAGCCTTCTCACTGTGAACTAGTAGAACCTTTGTACTGAACACAGCACTTACTTGGTATCTTCAGAAGACAGTACATCATTTTTCCTGCTGGCAATATCAAACAAACCTGTCTACACAGCCTAGGGCACTGCTCAGATACAGGTGCCTTTCTGCCCTTTATGAATTAATAATGTAATTAACTAATCAATTAATTCTGTCTTTCTTTCTATTGCATAAAAAACATTTCAATATATATAAATAAATAAATTAACAGGTAAACAGACAGATATATAAAAAAATAAAGGAAGAGCAGAAAGGCACTCCAAGCCAAAGGGCATTCTATTGGGAGGTACTGACTTTTGTATTACTTGCTGTGTAATGGCACGAAGTAGAAAACACCATAAATTGATTGGCCCAGTTCAGTGCCTAATAGCCGTCATATCCCTGGCTTACTTCAGTTATTTCTTCTAATACATTTTATTGCAGCATTGCTTTCTCACAAATATAGATATATAGTGCAAGCATGACAATCTGTGATATCCAGTAAATATGATCTCTAGTCAAGGAGCTGTTGTATTAGCAGTGATGCATTTCTATTCTGCAAGATATGCTAAGGAAGGCAGTCATTGGTGCATGACGTAAGGATATGCCAGTAGAACACTATTCCTATTCTGCAAGGTATGCTAAGGAAGGCAGTCATTGGTGCATGACATAAGGATATGCCAGTAGAACACTATTCCTATTCTGCAAGGTATGCTAAGGAAGGCAGTCACCGGTGCATGGTGTAAGGATATGCCAGTAGAACACTATTCCTATTCTGCAAGGTATGCTACGGAAGGCGGTCACCAGTGAATGACATAAGGATATGCCAGTAGAACACTATTCCTATTCTGCAAGGTATGCTAAGGAAGGCAGTCATTGGTGCATGATGTAAGGATATGCCAGTAGAACACTATTCCTATTCTGCAAGGTATGCTAAGGAAGGCAGTCATCAGTGCATGGCGTAAGGATACGCCAGTAGAACACTATCAGTACCTTAATACATATTGATAAATATCACCTGTTCTTTCATGATATGCATTCCCTGACCATAGCTGACATGCTCATAGCACACAGTCACACTTAGAATGATACAATATCTAGTCTCACACTTTCACTATGGCCTATGCATTAACTTTGCATTATGTCTTTACAATGGGTCAGCTGTTAATATTCTGTAGAAACTATAAGTAATTTGGGATACTAATGACTCTAATATGTACGTATTTGATATTGCAGTGTATACGGCTTGGGGAGATCTTTCATGGGAGGTCATTTAGGTGGTTATGTGGAAATAATGTTAAATCATTGGTATTAAGGGTTTGTGTCAATGTTGCAATTTAAAATGTTGAGCTTAGCATACCAAGTATATTTGCATAGTGTTTCCATTCATCACTAGTCTTTGGGAATAAGCTGAGGGTGTTTCTCCATGAGGACCATGTTCATTCCCATCATCCTGTCAAGCTAGATAACTTGACAACCCTAGTCAGCATAAAATACTGGTTGTTTTAGTTCTTACCAGCACAGGGCCTAGGCAAGCAAACTTGTCACTGGTCAAGAACATGATACATTCTCAGAGGCTGTACTCTGGTAACTGAGGATAGGGCTAGTAAAAGTTAATGTCATTCACTTGGCTTTGGGAGGTCCCTTCACTGGACTTTACATCCTCTAGTATACTATGTCTGTCAATGCACCTGACAATGGAAAATCTTAACTATAGTTTAGACTGATTATTATAGGGCTGGTGACTATTCATTGTTCAGTTGATACCATTCTTAGTATTTTACGTTTACTTATTGCCAATTTGTTTCTTCTCACTTTCTCTGTGTGGATATCCTGTATGTGGCCTTAGTTGGCCATATAATTAAGGATTCCATCTTTTAAACAAAATGACAACTACTCTCTAGTTTCCCATGAAGTATATCTGATCACTAAGAGACAGAACAGAACCCCATTTACTCTCTAATAGCACCATGCAGGAATGTTTATTTAACCCTTTGTTTAATTTTACCTATAGACACCCTAATGACACATGTAAGACTCACATACATTTATTGAGGCATCTCAGTCCCTCACTGACTTTTCAATTTCTCTTGCTGGTTTGTGGATGATTGTGTTTTGTGGATTTTAGATCAAAGCAATATCTGGGTTTAGTTTTGTCTGCAGCACATCATGTTTCCACATTACTAGGGTTGAAGTTAAATACTGACAAACTCATATTTCCTCATTATAGTAAAAGTGATCTCTGCACAGAGTGTTTGCATACACATCACTCGTATATTGTGGGGAAATCCAGTTATACAAGCAGTATTACATGCATGAAGCATCCTAACAGAAGTAAACGCAGTGTTGCAGTGGTTAGCATTGTCGCCTGACAGCAAGAGGTTCTCTTGTTTGAGTCTCAACTGGAGTGCCTCCTGTGTAAAGTCTGCATGTCTTCCCTGCATTTGCATGGGTTCCCTATGGGTGCTCTGGTTCCACATTTTAAGACATGCATCCGGAGTGTTTTTCCCTGGGCCTCTGCTGAAAATGGCCTCTGTCTCAGTCACACTTTACCGATAAACAAATGTTAAATAATGTCAGCTTGGTTTTAAAGGATCTAAAAGATAAATAAACAAGATACAAGTGTAGGATGTATGACTTCTCAATTCTCAGCCAGTATTAATGCAAACAAAATAGCAATATTAGACATCTAGTCCTGGTTTTGGGACAGTACTTGACATATCATACCTCCACCTGAAGACATAAAAAAAGGAATCCATGTATAGTTTCTATCACAATTTGGTTTTCATGGACTGTATTTTCATGATGCTGATGGTCTGGGAAACTTCTGAACACTTATCCTTATTGAATCTTGATGTATTTATCTTTTACAGATGTATGTGACTTCTTCATTACAGATTACATTCTTCTCAAAGCACAATATAGTACCACTGTTCTATAAAGCGGGTCTATATTATGTTTCCAAAAGCGGTTTACAGCGAATATGGCAACATCGACCCATAAATAGCGAAAACCCACTAACGCAAATGGCCAGTTCAGTGATTTATTTCCTAGGGAAACAAATCGGTAGACCAGCCAAACATGACACACCACCTAAATCACTACAAAGTGGGGGGGCTTTGCCCCCCACACCTCCCAATGTGGGGGCCTGTGCCCCTCCCACTGCCCCTAACTAAATATACCAACTCCGAGATTGCACTACAGTGGGGTAAAAGGCAATTACACGGCGACGGTCAAGCAATTTTTTTCCTTAGGGAAAAAAATCACTAACCTGGCTGTTCCTGTTAGTGTGTTTTCGCTGTTTATGGGACGATGTTGCCGTATTTGCTGTAAACAGCTTTCGGCAACATAATATAGACTCCTATAAACCATGCTATTTTTTCCATGAACAATACAGTATCACTGTTTTATACAGAATGCTACCTTTTCCAAAAACAATACAGTCTCCATTTTATACATCATCTTCTCCAAGACCAATATGCTATTATGGTTCAGCTGCTTTATCACCAGCTTCAGCTACAGGCTGCAGACTTTCCCATAGCTTTTGAATTTTTACACATCCCCAATTTGTAAGTCTGATAGTCTTTTATAGTTTTTATTACAGAAGATTTTTTTTCTTTTTCTATTGATTACTTTGTAGTATTTCTTTACTTTATGCTGATTTTCTCAAAGGATTAATGCAGATGAAGTAAGAAATCTTCTTTTATACCCTCTGTTTATCAACAGTTGAGCTGCTGAGAGATCTGCAGTGGAGTGTTTCTATAGTCCATAATTCATCTAGTCTAAAACTATAAGATGACAATCTTCCTAGTGTTTGCTGTAGATCCTTCTTATGAGATTCTACCATTTTGATAATTAACCTGTCCATTGGATTGTAGGTGGTGGGGACTAGGTATTCTGTGTTTGAATTCCCATGTACACATCTTCTGAATTTATAGCTTTCCTGTTGTAGACAGTTGTCAGATATCAGAACATCATGTATCCCTTTTCTTATGAATATTGACTGTAATGCACTAGTCACATATATATTTTTTTTATTTTACATTTGTTTATTGGAAAAGTCCGACTGGACACTGGTCCTTTTCAGCAGAGGCCTGGGGAGAAAAGCTCCACATTTACTTAATAAATCATAGAACAATGTACAATAATAAATGACAAAAATACAAAAAATATAATAATAAATGAATGACAAACACAAAAAGTAATACAGAGGAGCAGCAAGGAATACAAAAAATAGCAAGTAGTACAAAATAATACCAGGGAATACAATGCATACAAAGAGAGAGTGAAAGAGTAGAATAACATGAGGCAGTAGTAGTATATATACAGCCAAGATGTCATGTAAAAACATTCCATATTTTGTAAAATATCTGTTGTTTTTTTAATTAATTTGTCATGTATTGATCAGTGATGTAACCTGACAGGGGAGATGGAGGGGCAGTGTGAAAATACAGTTGGAGATAAACAGAATACATAAATCATTATATGTCTATGAGTTTGATTATTTTAGGGAACATGGGATAATAGCCCAAACATTTGAGATACAAGATTTGGGACAAATCAGTGTTTATTCGACTTCATAGATAACCTGGAACTGGGAATGACAGCATCTCTGTTTTTGTGATATATGTAGCGCAAATAGCATAGCTCTGCACTACTTGATCTATATTAGTTAACATTGTAATCGAAAACATTACATCTCTTGAGCATTCAATGTGCTTTACTGTTCCCAAATGTGATTCATATACTTTCTCAGTATTTTTTTAATGAACTGGGAGCTATTATTTTGCCTGCTTTAAACATCAAGCTATGGACACAGCTTTGTTCTTCTTTGGAAAAAAACACAGAATTTCTATCCTTAATGATTTTTGCTTAAGCAAAACTTTCAATTCAACATATTCCAATTGCCCTATTTCTAGTTGATTGTCAATATCCCATTAAAATTCTATTACCTTTTCTTCAGTCATTGGCAAATGTGGTATTACTATCCAAAGAATTTCTAGATATTCTTCTAACAATTTTATATGATAGATGTACTCTACTCGGCATATCTATCATGTGTATCTTCTTACCTCATATATAGATCACTTTCAGTTTATACTTCTATAGATAACGTACCATCTACAAACTCAGAAGTGCAGTATACAAGTTTTTTCTTAATATGCTTCATAAGGGTCTATGATGTGTTTCCACAGCAACTTACTTTATCATAGATCTATTCATGGAAATGTTAACATTTGTATAGTAGTCCTAACAGCTTCTTTTTTACCTGACCATGTAGAAATGTGTGCTGTTTACCAAAAGACCATTAGATCTTGTCCAGAAGGATCAGACTTGCTATACCATTCTGACTGCCATCTGTTTTGCAACACAGTAAGCATAGTTGTACCATAACACTTTAGTGCTGCAGCATCTGTAAGTAGTTGCCTAAGCATTTCAAAACTATTTCCTTGTACAGTCTCCAGTCACAGGCAACATCTTGCTTTATCTGCTTTTTAGAGGCAGAGTTATAGCAGATGTATTAAATCCAAACTTTCAAGTTGTTGCATTTTCTCTAGAAGCTCCAGCAATGCCTGCTTGTCTTCAGGTTTTCTGATATTACTCCATAACCCATGTATTTCGGACTTGCCACTGATATTTTTGCCTCTTCTTTTATTTAGCTGCAACTTATGCTGTGTTTATTCAATAACTGCATCAGTCTCTTTCCATGTTTCCATGTCCTTTTTGGTCAGACCCAAATTAATATGTCTTGAATTATATTCAATGTACCTTTAATGCCTTCATTACCTGGGCAACAGTTCTCTGCAACAGCTTTGATGATTTTGAAATACCAAACAAGAGTAGAATGAATCTATATCTTCTAAGGCATATTAAATGTACACAATTTAGAATTTGATTCATGTTGTGTTTTTGTAATGAACCCTGGTTTGCATCCAATACTGAAAAATAATATTTGTCATTCTACACTCCATTTCTTCAGCTCTAAGCAAATGCTGGTTATCTTTTTCTTAATTACTATATTTTTGATCAATTCACATATGAGTTTTTTTACCATACTATTCAACTGTTCTCTTGGCTTTGTTTCCTAATGACACCTACAATCTCAGTTCATTTCCTGTTTGGCTTTACATTAAACACCACAGATACTTTTCTGTGACTGTGTATCATAGGTATTGTTTGTATGGGATATTCTTCTGGCATGCTTTCTAAGCATGTGAACAAATCAGCAGTCAAACAGACCATCATTGGTATGGTTCTGCATAGGATTAGAAATGTCTCATTGATTGGTTAACTCATTTTGAACATATTAATAACCAAAAATTCTAATTCTAATAAAAAGTCAAAAAACACACTTGCTAGAGGTGTACCACAATGTTGTTTTAATGAGCGCTTTTGTCCACTCATTGAAAACATGATGTTCTTCAGAAAAAAACTCCTCAGGCATCAGTGATAGGATGTCTATCAATAGTGTATTATTAATTAAAAGGGCAGAGATTTAATTTAAATTATTTAAAAGTGGTTCACCATCTTAATGGCGAACATTAAGAATCATGCAATGATTAGTGTACACATGTAAGATCATGCTTTAACATCAGTAGGGTTGAACAATTTTTTGTTGAACAGTGTACTTTTCAGATTAAAGATAAGATCATGGACTGGAATGGATTTTTATTAAAGTTTTAATATCGCTAAAAATATTTATATTTTTAAGAAGATGGCAGTGCAGGATTGTAATATTTATGTAATAGCAATGAGGGAGGTTTTTTTTTTTTATCTGAAGAAGTTCATGTTTTCAATGAGTGAATGAAAGTGCTTATTAAAATGACAGTGTGGTACCCCTCTGGCAATTACAAGTGTGTTTTTTGTTATTTTGAACATATGAAGTCTTTGCCTTCACACTTCAGAAATTTCTCAGTAATTGTGTGACTGATTTTAACATATGTACTCTTTCCCTTCACACTGTGAATTCTTTTAAAGTTTCCTAGGTGATCACATGGTACATGACCTAGAAATATTAGAATTAACTTCTTAACTAAAATTATAAAAAAAAAAAAAAGGCCGGATAATTCCTTTTTAGTGTCATGTCAGTAGTTTATGACCTAATGGATCTTCTTAAAGATAGTCAGAATAAGGCACATTGTTCATACAGCTTTCTTTTGAGTACTATCAACCTCTAAAAAGTTTTTAGGTTAACTATCAAAACGTGGAAATGCAGTTTGACAAACATGGGTTGGTCGAACATGTGTTCTACCAGCACCCGTAATGTTGAACTGAAAATATATGACTTCATATTAGCGAAAGTGAGTACACATTCTCTAATATAAAGTCAAAATTTTAAATTGCGATCGAGGTAAAGTGTGGATTGGGAAATGTTCCCTTTTCCTCACTGTAGTGAGATCTTGGAGGTGGTATATATAATATGCAGGGGATGTGGAGTGCAGGAGGGCTTGCCCCCCTTCAAAAATGTTAATGGTAACACTGATATTCAACATTGGAACTTCCTGTGTTCAAATATTGATTGCTGTGGTTACATTTCTGACATTTTTGGTAATTTGGTATTACAAAAGTTGGATAACTGAGTCAGCAATTTTGTTGAAAACTGTTTTCAGATTCAACATTTTGATAGTAAACCAATTTTTTACCGATATATTACACTCTACACCTGTGTTTGGCTTAAATCCCATAGTTTCCCTTACTTAGGTATCATATTATCTATTTTTTTTCAGTTTAGAACTGTAAACAGTACATTTTTATATTGTAAGTTCAACAATATGCATATTCATTTGGACACTCGTGTGTTTTTTGCACTTTTTTTGCAAATGCCCTTTTTGAACAGATTCTGCTGGACTGATTAAGAGATGGGCAATGTCTTTTTTCATGTTTTTAGCCATAACCCTGTAAGCTTAATTACACTTGAATGAAACATATATTTGGACTCTCTGTTTGTTACAGTGCATTGTCACATGGACTGTCATATATATATATATATATATATATATATATATATATATATATATATATATATATATATATGTGTGTGTGTGTGTGTGTGTGTGTGTGTGTGTGTGTGTGTATTACTTTAGAGCAGTAGGTATTAGCTAGATAAAATAGCACCCAGACTAGGAATCCTCTGAAAAAAAAGCTACGCACAAATGACTGAAGACCATCTCTTAACATACTGCAGTGCAGATAAACATGATAATGAATTACCAGTGCTGCCTTAGTGGTATAGCTAATTTAATTGTACCACCAACATCTTGTACCTGGAGTATATATCTATATCTATATCTGCACTTAATAAAGTCAAATTTCATTAAAATTGACATCTTTTTTGTTGACACACTTTGACAAGATGGATTACTCATTTTCCCTGGAATTGTTCAGTCTTGGGGTAAGAAGGTAAGAATATATATATATATATATATATATATATATATATATATATATATATATATATATATATACACACATAGGGTCTATATTACGAAAGCGAAAATCCCTAAGCACGAATACCTAAATGTCGACCCCTTTACCACGAACCGCAAAAATCCCGAACGCACTAAATCGTGAAAAAAAATATCAACCTGTAATAGTCGGCCAACCCCACTACCCGCTACATACTACCTACCTAACTATGCACTATCCTTAACCTCTCCCTAACACTAAGGTCCGTAACTACCGCACACTTCCCCTACACACATACACCCAAACAAAATAAATAAAACACATACATACATTTAAAAAAAACCCTACCTCCAACACTATACTAAACCCCACATACACAACTAACTATGCACTATCCTTAACCCCTCCCTAACCCTAACGTCTGTAACTACTGCACACTTCCCCTACACACATACACCCAAACAAAATAAATAAAACACATATATACATTTAAGAAACACCTACTTCTAACACTATATTAACTCTTACAGACATTACCTATCTATGCATTTACCTTAACCCAAATCCTAACACTAAATTCCTATCTATCATACACTTACCTTACAAAGCTGTACCACAGATGGGCCAACCAAAACAAATCGACATTTCGAACTTTGCGGTTTTGAACTTTCACGGTTTACGTACTTTGCGCAATACAGGTCGACGTCTTCATATTCACCTAAAGGAATTTTCACTCTTGTAATAGGAACCCTATATATATATTTATAATCAGCAGGGAACTCTGTTTTAATGGCCTGAGGCTATCCCTTGGAACATGTGTCAACCTTTTTTTTTTTTAAATGCTTTTGTGTCAATGCTAATGAGATCAGCATCTGGGTGTTTAGCTTATTTAAAGCACATCACTCTCTCTCTACACATGCTCACATGCACACACACACACACACACACACACACACACACACACACACACACACACACACACACACACACACACACACACACACACGCACACAAGCACACACATACACATATAGAGATATAGGTATAAAACAAAACAAAAGACTCAATGGATGACCTCAGAAGGCCTTGAAATACATTAGTACTTCACAAAAATCTCCAAAAAATATACACATTAAAAAAAAATGACATATTATTCTGAGAATATAAGCATTTCAAAATGACAATACCCTACAAACAGCAATTGTCCCAATTCTAGTCTCAGCATAATTAAATAAATGTAGACATTACATATTCCCAATCATGTAAGAAGCTAAGAACTTTTCTAGAGTATAGATTTTCACCTTTAATCCGGTAAATTGGAATTATCATGAAAGAGGTGTACCATCATTGTTTGGAAATGTAATTTTTCTTTAATTCATAGTACTGGATAGATACATTTTCAGGAATGGATGTGCATGATTTAAAAAAGAGTGACATCTTAACCATATAAAAAGTCGTACAGCTAATGATGTAAACTACATTTGCAGGGTTATCATTTTTAATGAGTTAAATATGAAAATGTGTACCTTTATTGAATTAATCAAATGTTTTTGCATTTTTTACATATTTGCAGATAGTACACATGCTGCATTAAAACAAGTGTGCCATTAGAATAAATTCAAGTTTTGCTTATAGAAATAATAAGTCTTTGAAATGCCTATTATGTTATAAGAACACTAATATAAGTGACTTGGATATGAAATCACAAAGGATAGGTGCCTATGTATGTAGAAGATGTAACGTCTGCTCTTATATAGGAAACATTAATAGGTTCATCCATCCAACTAAGGAGAAGGTATATGAATTTCGTAAATTTGCAGATTGTAGAACTAAGGATCTGTTGTTTTTGACTTATTGCACTAGGTGTCCTGCGTTCTATGTTGTGAAGACCAACAGGACTTTAAGAGAACGCATTAGGGAACATATTTATGCCATCAATAAGGAGGATGAAACCAATGCCTTAGCTAGGCATATATGTTAAAAGGGGTTGATACACCACTTTAAGTTTATAGTTTTAGAATTAGCTTTTAGAAGCCCCTGTTTAGGTAACATTAAGCGGATTATCATACTTCAGGCTGATAAATATTTCGGCCTGAATGATAAGAGTCCTTCTAAAACCATTTTTACAGGATAGACCATTAAATAAATATGTTATTAGGATCTATGTATAGGACTTTTTCCATTTCATAAGATTTGAGTTTTATATAAGTACTTTCCGATAAGTTTTATAGGTCTTTTACATTCTTATATATTTATATGTGTTTTTGAGTTTTTATGTCAGACTTAGATGTTTCTAATGTATTGTACAAGCCTTATAGAGACATGTCTTCTTTAAGTGTTTTTCTTGTTTAATTGATTTGCTTTTATTGGATGTTTTGAGTTGAAGGTTCTTCTTTTAAATGGAAGTTGAGATGCAATTTTTTGTAAAGTCTGAGGAAGCATCATTTGGACATGAAAGTGCTTATTCTGAAATAAACGATTCCAGCTCAGCCCTGTTTGTGCCTTTCTTGTTGTTTTTTGGATATAATTGCTGATTCTTGTAAGGCACTTAATTCTCTGGAACCTCTTTGTTTTTTTTCTATTTATATTCCGCTAGTTCACAAATTTTGGAAGGCAAACATCATTCTAGGATGCCATTACCACATATCACATACATTCTATAAAATGAACCAGTCATAATGTAATGCACTCATCAATTGAAATAGACTATATTTATCTAATCCTAAACATTCAAGGAGTAAACGTCATGTTGAGATGTAGCACCAACCCATCAGAACCTTACAGTTTTAAAACGAGCCAATCACAATGTATTTCCCTCGCTCATCAAACTACAAACTATTAACTCAGTCCACCAGAATCAGAAAGTAGATATGATACTAAGGGGAAATATTATTCAGCAATAAATGTGTATATGAAATCTGAAAAGTAAATATGAAGAATGCATTCAGAAAATATCATACAAAACAAAATATTGTTTAACAATGAATGTTTATATAAAATGTGAAGGAAATATTCAAGACATGAATGTTATAACAGAACATGATTGTGCTTATGAAAACTGCTTGACACAAAAAACCCCAATCATGATGTATTCCCTCAATCATTGAAGTATGAAGTATTCACCCCATTCACCATGATCAGGAGGCAAACAGCATATTCAATCACAATATTACTAGATCATAAGAATGTAAACAATGGGACAGAAAAAGAAAACATCCCCATCTAAATGCAAACCATTCAGTCAACATATCATTAAAACTCTGATTGAAATATCATTAGATACCAACCTCTATATTTTCATGACACTAATTCACCTAAGTAAACTACGATCCTTCAGAACATAGTTTATCTGGCACATTGTATTATATTTTGTTCATTGTATGTTGGCAAAACTAATAGGAGTTTTAAAGAGCGGATAAGGGAACACTTGTATAGCATAAAGACATGCAATAAAATGAATGCTTTAGCCAAACATATAGTAGAATGCCCTACACATAGTTTCAAATTTCTAGTGATAGAAAATATATATGAGAATGTCTGTATGAGTGACACTAAAAATAATATGGAGAAATTGGAACTTAGATGGATCATTACACTTAGAGCAGATGGGGGGGGTGGGTTTGAATGGCAATGTGTCACTTAGACCTGTTCGGAAGGCTCATAGATCTCCCATGAGAATAACATTCAAATGCTTATTATATATGTTATAAATAATTATAAAATATTATAATATATCAAGAATTACAAAAAAAGGTAGATTTTTTCCAATTAATACATTATTTTATTTTTAGAACAAAAGATAGACCTCTCTTTAAATAGACCTATGCTTCTCAGGGCTACTGACCTCACCATTTGATCCATATTGATAAGAAAGGAAAAAGGAGGCCTGAGATGTACGCTGCTTTACCAAAGGCATAGTCAGTAAACATCAGAGACTTCTGTTCCTTTTGTACATGCGCTTTTATTGAAAGTCTGGCAGTTCGTATAGAGGGTTAAGGCTGCGAGATGTAGTTTAAGTGATGCAGAGCTTCATTTCCTGAGTTCTCATTTGTCTACTGTGTGACCTTAAGCACGTCACTAAGCAGACATTTCTCCTGGTTTGTCCTTGAAAAGGGACTGTGTATCCAGTGGGCCTACTTGGTTAGCAAATGGGTATTATTATCTAAAAGCTCCATCTATGGTACAACATGCAGATGTTTCCAAAGAAGGCAATGCATAGTGATGCGTAAACAGACTTGGGGAAGATAATATAGTATGTATAAACATGGGGTGTCGAAGGACTTGAAAGGAATGCTTAATTCTGTAAATGTAATTAAGATTGCAAGAGGCTATCATCTTACCTTATAACCTTGATAAAAGACTAATGCAGTCAGAGGGCTCAGTAGGCTGTACTGTAAAACCTTTGTTGATTCAATAAAAGTTGTCGCATTATGTATTCTATTGTATTGTGATTTCTGCTGTTGTTTCAGAATGACATTTCACATGCTTGTTTTTATTTTTCCACCTATTGTGCTGGTCAGATTCTGAAAAGCAATGCTACAGGTCTCACAGATCCCCTCTGCATACCATAAAGTTTAAATTAATCAGTGAAAGTTTCCATGTTTGTCCAATTTATTCTGTACTTACTTTGTACAGTTGTGGCTTCTTTATGACATACACTTCTTGCTGATCCTAACTGCTGGTCATTGTAGATCAATGTGTGTGTATATATTTTTAAGAAGCTATACAAGGGCCTGTACAAGTGTATAAATACTGAGCACGTGCGAGCCTGACTGCCATTTTGTAGTAAGCTGTTGAGATAAGCATGTATGTATGTATGTAAGGTCTGTCTGTTAGCCAGTTTGTTTGTATTTTATGATGCTGCTATCCATCCTGATGTGTTTCTATGTATTAAAGCATCTAAACGAAATACCCCACATGCTTGTCATCTATGTTAGAGAGGGACGAGTGACAGTCATGCATCCTGAAATGTCAGAGGCAAAGCAGTGAACAATCCCTAAGTATTGTTTTTATGGGGCTGTTAGCTGGATGCTGAATTTATGATCACGATGCAACATCTGGGAAAAACCTTTCCTGCAAAAACACTGTAGTCCCTTTTCTTCCATCACTGAAACAAATCATACCACAATCAGCCAAAGAAGCTCTTTAGTAATCACTGCTGTCAAATTTGTATTAAATACAATATACTTGTAATGAAGACAAGGGATATGTAGGAGAATGAACAAGGGTTGTCCTTCAAACATTACTCAGGTTTGACCCTTGCATAAACCTGGAACATTCCCTTTGCATCTGCAGTCACTTGTTGTCTAAACAGTAAATCCTTCATTGCTCTCTACTCCAGCTCTGGCACTTTTTATACATTGTATACCTTTTTCACATTACTCACCAGCCAAGAGAAGCAAAGTATACACATCAGAATGGCAGACTTTAAAATGCAGAAGATGTTTACATTGCAGTCAGGAATTTCCATCCGCAGTTATATAAGTGGTAAAAATGCTAGTATGTGCTTGCCATATGAAATATAATTTACTCCTAGAGTACTTTAGAACTCCATGGCAACCACTGCGATGCTGTGAAAATCAGGAAGGTGATGCCCACTGAGAAGAGAGCTGATCTTTTTAAATGTATAACTATATAGTGTAGTGCTGTTTCACAGACAACTATGCATTTCCCTGCTTTTTCTACATTACTGGGCATATTAGCTTATATTTTGGAAGATGAAACAGTATAAATACACACATTTCTGAGACAAGAGGGTAATAAAATATATACTCTTGGATGAAAAAAATAATTATCAGCAAGTGCTTATGATCAGAATTGTAGGACCAGATGGTGTCAATATACCTCTAGGATGACTGACATATCAGAAATTCACCATAGACCTTATTACACACTTATATTTTTTATGAAGTGTCATGCAGAGGAAGGCTGACCAACTCCATTTCTACTGCTGTCACATCATGTCCACCTCACTTCATATTTTCTGTCTGCGTTTTGTGATTTCTCCAGCGAATACTAGTTCACATTCTGTTATTGTTATCACACTTCTTATAGAACACTCACAGTCATACTGGGTCCAGGCTATTCTTGCTTCCCTTTAATATCCTATTGGGTTGAGCCCTTTGACCCCTATGTTACTTGTAATTTGCCTTGTCTGCAAATTTCAGTCTGAGATGCCAAAATGACATGAGATTGATGCAACCACCACCTGAGAAAATAAGTTTCCCTGCTGACCCACTATAATCACACATAATTCTATACTACAGTACAGTAAATGTTAGCACACTGAATTCTTTGGCTCTGCACATGACAGTGCTTGCAATGGTATGCCATAAAGTGTATAAATGCGTATAGATGATCCTTTGGCTATAATCACTGAAAACGTGCCCACTGAATATGAACAAATAATGTACTGGATCTATAATGGTGACAGACCTCACATGACTGACTGCCTCTGTACAGTGAAACTTGCCAGTTACATCAAGGCTGTTCAGGTACCTTTGTTCAAAATTATGTTTACCAACAAAAATGTATGTTTTACCCAACTCTGTGTGCAATGTTATTGTTGTTCTCTGTCAAATTTTGGTTTCTGTTTTTTGCTTTTTATTATCAAATGGCTACTGACTTATTTTATTATACTAGGCTTATCTTTTATACGATTACCATGTTAGCATCTGAGCAACTATTCTGAAATTGTATTCCCACATTGTCTGTATTTTCTGAACTGTACACTTTGTTTTATAGTCCTTTTTATGGCAAAAAGAGTACAGAAAGATCATTCCACTTACTTACCAAATAAATACATGAGGCAAAGAAAGATTGTTGGTTACAATGGTACATCATGCTGTCATGGTCAAACAATAGTGATACAAGCAATGCTATAGCAACAAGACACAAGCATGTAGTACCTCAAGCTGCAATGCTGAAGTAACATTGCTACAAACATGCCTGTACTGAGCAATAGCCTGCATAACAGATGCTATCTCAAGCCTCAATACCCAGGCAAAAGTAATGCAAACAATCCTGTACTGAACAAAAGCATAAACATCTAAAGAATATAACATTCAGGATCACATATGTACCCCAAACAGGTAGTAATCAAAAACACAGTGATATAGTTGAACATCAACCAAACACAAATAAGCCAAAACCAAAGGAGTGTATACAGCGCATGAAGGGACATGTCCACGTTATTACTTCTGAGAATTCCATTCTTGTGGTATTAGGATTACCAAAAAAAAAAAAAAAAAAACCAGTAAAAAGAAAGCTGTTTTACTTATTATTCAGTTATTTCCTGTGATACTTTTCTAATCTCCTACCCACTTGAGAGAAATGGGAATTCAGGGAGTTTAAGAACCAGAATGCTATCTCAGTACATTGGGTAACAATATAGAGGCAAGACCATTTTCTTATTAAATTTCTCTAGGCAAAGAGGGTTGAGTGGCTTGTGTGTTTTGTGACAAATCCAAATGTTTAATAATCAGAGAATCAAAACTTCAATATACAACAGTTTAAGAAGTCACTGCTTTGCCTTATTATTTATATTCATGTAGCCTTTTTAATGTCAAATACTTGCTCTCTTGGTTTTTGTGTATTGCCTATTATGGAATTTTTTGTTTGGTAATGTTGGACCTTTTCTCCTTGTTTTTTTATATACATTGCCTAATATGTAATCTTTGTGACTTTTATAATGTTGGACCTTTTCTCCTTGGGTCTCCACTGAAAATCGGCCATTGGCTCCAAAATGAGAATTCACACTTAAGCACAAAAATCACACAATTAAATTATTTGTGTACTGGTCATATCCTTGATGTCACTGAACTAAATAAAATGGTGTGATCCATCAGTTATAGCTTAATGACTGCAGTTTCCAAACTCCTTTAATAATGTCCAAACACACAACAAAATAAAACACGAGAAATATATTTATTAAACCGATTGATTCACATTCTATACAGACATGTTTCTCATGACCCACCCAGTGTGATAATTATTCATTCATTTTGTTAATCAAATAGATTGTTGGATATGGGAAATATAAAATGGAATTTGTGATTTGCATGAAAAAATGTATTGTTGTACATGACTTAAGCATTGCACATAGCAATCCGTTGCTTACAAAGGGCATTGTACAGCAGAATTCATGTAATCCATTAGTGATGTCATCAAGTTTAATTTAATTTATTTTTTAAACTTGCAGATGATAGAGGACACTCTGAGAACTGGATCAATGTCAAATGGGGCCCAAGGCAGGATAATGGATCGGGGCTTTCCCTCATATGTCCCTGCTCTGCAGTGTCACCACCCCTCCAGTGTTCCTACCCAACAACCATTCAAGTGTCCCATACTTGTCTCTCTCTCTTACCATGAAAACAGGCTTAGCATGAACAACTGTAGCCTTCTCTGCCCTTGAAACTCACATTCATTGAAACTGCATTGAAACCCACATTCATAGAAAATGCATCTGACCAGTGGCTGACTAAGTGTACCTTTGGGCTGTTTTTCAACCATGGCCCCCTGGACACATTTGTAGGACCATGATTCACTTTCCTGATTGTATTAAATTATATTATATTTCTCTGTTAATAATATCACTGTGTTAAATTTCATATCTGATGTTGTATCCACTCTTAGACTTGCTGTATGTACTGTAAATTATGTTGTATATGTTGTTTGTCATGCTGTATTTACTGTTAATAATGCTGCATGTACTGTAACGTTTTGTGGAGCTTTTCTCCGGGCCTCTGCTGAAAATGGGCTCTGACCAGTCAGAATTTCCTGGTAAACAAATGTAAAATAAATAAATAAATACATAAATATTATTTATTTAATACATCACCTATTAGAGTGTTTTTAATTTGTAGTTTTGAACATTTTTTCAGTAAGCAGTGAAGCAAAACAAATGAACCAATAATGACAAGGCTACCTATTTCAGAACATTTCAACCATAACAGCCACTCAAACTTTGTCATCATAATCCAGCAGTATCAGTCAATGTGTGCAATATGCACATAAAAGTAGGACACCAGCCACAAAACAAGCATACATTGAACTCAGAAATAAAGCAAAGAAACTAGTTAAACTTGACAAGATCAACTACAATCACAACATACAAATTAAGTATTTAAACAACCCTCAAAAATTCTGGACAGTCATTAATAATATATTCCTTCCTGGTAAAGCTAGTACTCCCACCCCAACAACTCCAAATACTACAGACAATATATCTACTCAATTGAATAAATACTTCATGGAGACCATTCTAGCCCTACCTAACCACAAAAACTACCCCACATCCAAGAATGTCCCAAATCATGTAACAACAATAACACCTTCTACTTTCAACCTGCCTGATAAGAAAATGGCTTAAAAAGCTAAAACCCACAACACTGGTAGCAGACACGCTACTAGCCAACTTTTTGCAAATCTCAGCCAATGCGATCACCTATCCAGTTGCCATTCTTATTAGCAGATCTATGTCTGAAAATCTAGTCCCCGAAATTTATATCATTACATTACACAAAGGTGGTAATTCTACAGAACTGACTAACTACCATCCAATTGTTTTACTATGCCCTCTAGCTAAAATCCTAGAGAGATTTATACATACACAAATTATGGACTACTTACATTCTCAAAAACTTTTGTCAAACACTCACCATGGCTTTTGTCCCTTTCATAGCACTACCACTGCTCTAATGTCCTTCACCAATGCAGTAAACCACCAAAGAAACAATGGAAAATTTTTATCTGCTATCTTTCTCGACCTCTCTAAGTCCTTTGCCATGGTCACACATACTAAATTTATCAATGTTCTTTCTAATCTAGGTGTCACTTAATCCACTATTGCCTGGTTCCAAAGTTACCTAGTTGGATGCTAACAGGCAGTACTGTGGCAGCAGGACTCCTCCCCTCTTCTTCCAGTTCCACAAGGCTCTATCCTTGGACCCCTACTGTTCTCTCTCTATACTAACAACCTCCACACTTCTACCCTACATAGGTTCATAGGTTGGTACTAGGCTATTGGCCCTAGGGCCTATAAAGCCTAGCCATAACAATTCCCTGGATATGTCTTCCCACAATATCTACTTCCTTGGACCCCTGTCTAGCAGGCCAACTGACGTGATCCCTGGGGTGAATTTCCTATCTCCATTCCAATTGTCAAGGTTCCGTTTGAAGAGGGCCAAGGAGGTGCTCTGCTTTACATGTATGGACAGTTTATTCCAGAGTATGGGGAGTCTTTGGGTCAGGAACCTATCCCTCCAACATGTTTTGTTCATTGTGATGACAAGGTTTAGATCCCTGGGGCGTGTGGCTCTGAGGGATTGGGATTTCTTTAAGTGGAGCATGTCCAACAGCTCAGGGTTTGACATGGCCTTGTATGTTAAGCAGAAATCGCCTCTGAGTAGACGATATGCCACAGAGTATAGCTGGAGATTTTTTTAGATGATCAGCATAAGGCATCTGCTTTAGGCATGTAATTCTTTTAGTGAGGTGTTTCTGCGGCCTTTCCAGCTGTTTCAGATGTCTTGTGAGGTACATACCAAATGGGGCATTGTACTGTATAATGGGTCTAATGAGGGATGAGTACAGTGGGACAATGACCTATTTTTTCTGCATGAAAATCCCTTAGTGATGAGGTGTGCCACATAGAAAGATTTCCTAACTATGTGGTAATTCATGGGTACACGTTTTTTTCCCAAAGGGGATAACTATACATTTCTTGGCATTAAGCTTGAGCCCATGGCTCTGGCACCAAACATATGTTTCTGTAAGGCCCTTTTGTAGAATATCCATATCCACATGCTTCTGTCATCCAATATGCAGAGGATTCTATACTAATATGTGCCACGTCTTCCTTACAAGAACTCTACTCAATAGCAGAAGATTACTTTCTGTTTGTTGAACCTTGGTTTACTAATTTTCAGCTAATTCTGAATCCTAATAAAACTAAACTTCTGCTCTTCCAACCTACAAGATCCATTGGACCTAGTCTGTCATTTAACATTACATCCAGTGATAAAACCATTATTTCTCCTGTAATTACCTCACACCAAACTTCTAGGAGTAGAGGTAGACAATAATATGAGATTCAATATTCACATTTCCCAGACCATAAAGAAAGTGCACAAAAAACCTGGGTCAGGGATGCCAGGACTACTGATAAACATTTAAGCACACAGTTACCCTCACAGTTGCTTTACTGTATGTAATGCTACAATAAAGAGGATCAAGAAGTTTGAAAAACAAGCCGATTGTTTATGTGCTGGCCATTGTTGTTTTGAGAAATGTCAACAAAACCAAGACATTGGAGGTACTCAAGAAAAGTTAGTCTTAATAGTGTTTTGCTCTTGTGCATTAAAAGCCATATGGAGATAACCCGTGATTCAGGGACATGTAAGTGTTGCATGGAGCAAAAGCACCTTAGCCATTCCTTTGCATGCCTCTGAACTGAACTGAAAATTCAGAGTAGCTGAGATAACAGCATTAGTGTTCCCTCTACCAACCCATGCAGCACTGATGTATGGGAACCTAGACACATATAAACACAGAGAGGTGCTAGAATGCATGCCAACACACACACACACACACACACACACACACACACACACACACACACACACACACACACACATACACACACACACACACACACACACACACACACACACACACACACACACACACACACACACACACACACACACACACACACATACACACACAGACTTGCGGTAATTACCTGCTGCTGCAGCACTGTCATGAGTGAACACTGTAAAATGGTGCATTCAGTCCAAAATGGCAACTTAGAGCTTGTCTTTGAATGCTTTATCATGCTATTTGCATCCCGGGCCCAGCACATGGCTGTTTTACATAAGTTGTGCCCCTAGAGTGCTGCAGTTGCATGTGGACTTTATCAGTAAACTGCTGCAGCATTACTTGCCAGAGGCTTCAAACCCACTATAGCAGTATTTGATTCACTGCCTCTTAGTGCAGTCAGCTATCCTGATAGAAACAGGGATAGTTCTTTTCTGAATAACCCCACTGTTTTGCTCTGTGCTGAGACCGGGAGTGATAGTAAGAATCTAAACTTCAGCAGATACGCATGTGGATTAAGAGGGAGCTGTTGTGATTGACCAAGTAAATGCACCCAGATCCTCCATTGCTGAGCCTAAGGATGATCCGGTAGATGCAACAGAAAGCATTTATTTAGGACTCAGCTCTTATCTCAAAACAATGATGTATCTGAGAAGCTGCCACAAAATGGCACAGTTGCCAAACAAGGAGACCATTCCTAGACTGTACAATTTCCCTGATCCTGATATTGCATTAGCAAATACCTCATTTACAGCAGGGGAAGACACTGTAGCTTGAAGATGGCAATATGCCTGACATGCCTTCTATTACTGACTTTAAAGTATCTTTATGGGGTAGATTAATAAAAAAGCCTTCAAAATGGAATCCCTTTATACTATGTACTGATAGCAAAGGCTGTTATCTAATTATTAGTACTTCTTATTGTACATTATTAGTTGCATTGATTTTTCTACATGTACGTATCCATATTATATGATCTAAGCTATGTTGTGATATTCCCATTATAAAATGGTACAATACTAAATATTTTTGATAAATATGAGTATTTACCTTAAAGGAAGTACACAAGGTAGAGTGCAGTATGTCCTTAGCTGTCCAGACATACCTGCCTGTTTCAGCAAGGATGGCCTTCACTTGTCTCATGAAGACTTTTGCATGCTCGCTAATACTTTCTGTACTCCCATAGTGCCTTTTTACGCAATATCTATCTATTCAGGCTACATGTCAGATAAAGTCAAATCTTAATCTAGCAAATGTTAGTGTAGTATTTTTCAGTGCTAGCAACTTAAAAAATGTCCACCCATGAGGCCTTCCTATCCCTACAAAATGTACATGTTTATGTTGCCACTGAAACTTTATTCTAGAAGAGTGACAACAGCCCCTCTTACCTCGCTTGTCTGACTTCCACTCATTTAGGCTTACAAGTGCAGATAGCATTAATGCAGGTGGTGGTGTGTCCATCTTTATCTAAAACACTATCATGTCTAGCCTAATCAAGTAGGATAGTGACCTCAAACTCCTTCATATTCTAATATCAGTAGAAAAGATATCATACCACTTCCTGGATGATATATATGTATATATATATATATATATATATATATATATATATATATATATATATATATATATATATATATATATATATATATATATATATGGGTCTACCTGACAGTTCATAGTCGACAGTTCATTTGATCGACAAGCATTTTAGGTGGGGCATCTCTTCCACACCCCCCCACCCCCTAACTATATATATCAACTCCAGGGTTGCACAACATTGGGGAAGGGGCAAATCTGCTTGTTGACCAAATGAACTGTCATATATATATATATATATATATATATATATATATATATATATATATATATATATATATATATAAACCCTGTGCATGACACCCACAAATCACAAAACATCTTAATGAACTAAAGTCCCTCTATAATAACCCAGTAACCATATTTCTATGGAAATTAACTACCTCTCCACAAACTGACACACTTGTACCTCTACAAATAAATTGGATCAATGATTTCTTGACTTTATTATGCAAACTCCCTTGATCAAATAGTAACTGCCCCCAATAGAAGCAACGACATCCTCAAGCTTGTCCATATGAACAGAGCCCCTGTCAGCTCCTCACCCACTGTTATACTCTCGCTAGTCATATCAGATCATTGTACTGCCGCACTCCTGAGTATGTCGCCCTTTGGATGAGATGTTAAACCAAGGTCCTACCTGCTTAAGTTGGTGCTAGCTCAGGTGGATGTAAAAGATCCCACAGTACCTATCAAAAAGACTAAGGGAAGTTCCCTGATGCCCTGGCCAAATGTCTCCTAATAGTATAAATTCCACCTTGGGTCTCCCCTAAAAACAGGCTACTAGCCTAGTAGGGATAATACTGGCAACAAAGGATAAAAAAAAAAAATAAATAAATAAATAAATCATGATAAATAAAGCCTCTAGCTGACCAGTTTCACAGAGATTGCAAGCTTTCAGCTATCAATTCCTACTGAAGCCACTCAGATCCTACAGGTTGCACTAAATTAAACAAACTCATGGTGTCACAACCAAGGCCTAAAGCTGAATCCCAGAAAACGAAGCATCTTACAGTCTCAGGAAAAGGAACTCTTGCACACCAGTCACATAAATACCTCCCCCCTTAAAACAGGCACTTTTATTAGAGACCTATCCTTCATGGATAACCAATCTCTGATCTGACCATATGGCCACTCTCATTAACAAATACTTCTACCATTTCTAACTGATTACTAAGGACATCACTGCATGATCAAAGAGGTCATAATTGTCCTCCTGTCACCCCTCATCAGGCCTATACTAGAATACAACGTGTCCTTTGTACGTACCTGTCCAAACACCTAATGCAACTTGAAAAAAACTGTTCTACTGCACTAAAAAAAGTCTTGTGAAAGAGCTGTTTATGTCACTAAAACCTGTCTCTCTTCTATGTCTCCTACAAAGTCCTTCAGGGAGATCTCTGTCTGGTCTATAAAGTGACAAATGGCCCAAATCTTACTGATCTACTACATGGCACACAAAACTGGTAGCAATGCAAATGCAAGATCAAAGGATCCAAATCTGCATTTCAACATAATATGACTTGTTAACATGACAGCCAGTTCCCTATTCCCCAAATTTGGAACAAACACTTATTTCTTTAAAACAAAGCATGTCGCACAAGACCTTTAAATTTAAAGTAGACAAATGGATGGGAACTTGCAAATTTTCCCCAGGCCCATCGCTCCCATTCCTTATGATCAGGGTGAATAACTAATTGGGTGTTCCAGTGGAACTGTCGAGGGTAGACTGGTCTATAAGCTATCAACAACCTATGAGCCTATAAGTTTTTAGTACTCCAGAAGGCTAAGTGTTCCTGGAGGATGTCACGTTACCCAGACTTGATTTTTAGTTGCAGCCATGATGGTTCATTATTGAAATGTCGGCACTTGAAATGTTGAGTGCTGACACAGTGAAAAAAAAAAAACAGATTGAAAATGTGAAACAGCAAATATTAAACATTCTTAAACTTCTTTTTTGCATGGGAAAAAGTCCACTGCTTCCCCCAGTCTGGGGGCCAAGCTCCCTACACCCCTTAAACTTATATATACTAATTCTGAGATTGCATACCTCAGAAAAAAGGGAATATTCAAGGAATTGAATATCCTGGACTTAGTATACGTAAGTCTGTTTTTTCAGTCATTCAGTCCCTGTGTTTTGGGATTCACTCTAGCGGGTCCCTACATTTCAAATCTTTACCAGCGTTGACAGTAATGTGCATTGTTGCTCACTGGCTCCTTGGTGTGTGTTTCTAGTCTGCATTACAAGTAATGATACAACGTGAATCTGAAGCAAAGTCATAACATTACACTCCTTAGGTTGCATCGCCCATGGATCTGAACCAAAGCCATGACATTACACTCCTTAGGATGCATTGCCCATGGATCTGAACCAAAGCCATGACATTACACTCCTTAGGATGTGTCGCCCATGGATCTGAGCCAAAGCCAGGACATTTCACTCCTTAAGATGCACTGCCCATGGATCTGAACCAAAACCAGGACATCACACTCCTTAGGATGCATCGTCCATGGATCTGAACCAAAGCCACAACATTACACTCCTTAGGATGTGTCACCCATGGATCTGAATCAGAGCCACAACATTACATTCCTTAGGATGTGTCTCCCATGGATCTGAACCAAAACCACAACAGTACACTTCTTAGGATGCATCATCCATGGATCTGAACCAGAGCCATGACATTACACTCCTTAGGATGAGTCGCCCATAGATCTGAACCAAAGCCAGGACATTACACTCCTTAGAATGCATTGTCCATGTATATTAAGGAAGGTTCGAACAGAACTCTGACATACAAGAGTCAAAGAAGAATGACAGCAGCTCTTGGAAGAAAAAATGTCACTTTACCTAGGGAAAATTCAATAATTAGGGCAATAAAATAAGGGCAAGAAGGGGCAGGGTGCAGTTTAAGCCAAGTGTCAAAATCAATGGGCACAGGAGTGCATTCACAAGATGGACAAATATAGCTAGAAAGGGTAGGAAAGGTAATGTTACATTCTCAGCAAAACATATCAGAACTACTGACACTTGCTGTAACAGCAGTATCTTAATAGTGTGATAGTGATAGAAACATGGCCCACAGAAAGCTCAAAAATCGAATGCAAATATATAAAGCTTTATAATTTATATGACAAACGGATTGAATAACATGAAAAGGGATGAGTTGCAGTTATCTATATAATGGAATATATGACAACAAAACAACATACAAAAACAAATGGAAAAACAGAGATACTATGGGTCACACTGAAGAATAGAAAAGCACTACAGACCACAGAGGGTAGTGCAGACCTGCCTGTGTAGTGTAGAAGGATGTAGTTCTAATTATCATCCAGACAACTCAGGTTCACTTAGCAGCTCAGGCGATGAGTAGCTGGGCAGGGGTGTGTGAGGATGAGTAGGAAAATGTCAGTTTGCTCATTCTGAGGGGGGAGAGAATGGGTTTTCTCAGGTCAGAAAAAGGAGTGATACTTGGAAGTGTGGGGGGCTGGAACTGGCAGTTCATGCAAAGATGCACATGATGACATACGTCAACCCCTTTAGGGTTAAACATCCTCTTTTAGACACTAAAATGCTTTTTCTGTTATCAAAATAATCTCCCTCCTCATGGGTGCCGGAACCATAGAGCCAGAGGGAGGGGAGTCCCCCCCACTTTTTACAGCTGCAAGACCTTTCGAAAAAAATTAATAAAGTGGAGTTTTCACACTAATGTGGATTTGCATGCAGAAGTTAAACTAATTAAACTAGCTGTTCTTGTTCTCTTATTGCTCTGCGTTACAGGAGTTATGCTGCCGCTGTTCTGTTGGTGCTGCTAGAGCCAGAGTCATGCCAGTAAGGAGAGTTTTATTATTTTATTTGCAGGAGTTATGCTGCTCCCCTGAGTGTGTGTGTGTGTGTGTGTGTGTGTGTGTGTGTGTGTGTGTGTGTGTGTGTGTGTGTGTGTGTGTGTGTGTGTGTATGTATGTATAGGTGTCTGTGTAAAATACCCCAGTTAGGTATAAATGGTGGTTAGTGGTACGCAGGCTAAAACAACAGACTGAATTCTCTACCCATACCACCACTTGTGATTCAGGGAGTTCCATAGCTCTCAACTGTCCATACTTTCACAGAATACTTGGTTCATACTTTTGGTCTGTTCCTCTTAAAACTTGTGGTTTTCTGGAAAATCAGTGAGAACTGAATTTACTAAATAACGATAGCCCTTTAAGTTTCAGTCTTCCTATCTTTTAGGAAACACATGGTAACACAAAACACTTTATTTTAGCAACTTTCTAAGATTATACAAGCAATGTTTAAAATGTGTCCCTGGTTTAGGGCCTCCCCCCCCAATACATTTTGGCTTTTTCCAGATTTCTTGTGCTGCCAAGTTAGTTGAGTGTCAAGTGGATTTTACAAAGCTGAGAGCTTCAGGGGAAGAGACGTTTAGTGCTACTTATGCTAAACTACTGCTCGTATTGCTATTAGCACAACAGGTAGTATACTTGCTTTTGATGCAGAAGGCTGTGGGTTTTACTCCCACAGTATGCAGATGGATCGCTGATACTGTGCTGTGTTGTACTTTAAAGGGAGTAGATGCTGCAGTCGTATGAATGCCCTCCTTTGGAGGAGTTACCTAATAACTATGTTTCTGTTATAAATTTGCCATCCATTTGCCATTGCAAAATTACTAGCTTATCATTTTATTTATTGTAGCATAGGCTATTTATTCTTCAAGGGCAAAAGACACTTTATTTGTAGATGAAACAAGGAAATATAAAGTTGTTTGCTAGCAGCAACCTCTTCATTAGTTACAGATCCCATTAATGTCGAACTATTTAGATGACTTACTTTTGCAGAGATTTTGCATATTTTCTAATATTGGTAAATTGTAATGACAAAAGTTTGAGTGGCCTTTTATGGTTGAAATTTTCTGAAATAGGTAGTTTTGTCATTATTGGTTCATACATTTTGTTTCATTGCTTACTAGAAGACTGTTCCAAACTACAAATTTAAAACATTCTAACAAGTGGTGCTCTATTATACAAGGAATATAATTTAATACAATCAGCTTAATACGATCAAGAAGATGAATCAAAGAATGCACACATGTATGCTTGCTCACAGGATGCAGGAGATCAAAATAGGGGAAGAGACCATTCACTAACGGAGTCCCCTAGGGTTTGGTGCTGAGACGTTTTCTGTTTGGCATATACATCTCAAAAGTAGACGGAAATACCAAAGAGCATTGCCAGACTAAGTTTGAGATGACTGCTAGGGGCAGTTATTGAATCCCCAAATGACTTAGCCATCATACAGGAAGGTTTGTCCCAAACAATAACTTATGCCAGAATCACGAATTGAAGCTAAACTCCAGGAAATACATTATCATATCCATTGGGAAGTCATCTACTCCAGGGAACTGCCAAATTGACAATGCCTCCTGAGAACTGACCCAGTTGTTTGTCATTTGGGAAGTTGTGTGTACAGTGACCTAACTTTTAACCAAGATGTGCCCAGAGTCATAAGAAAGTATTTCTATATTGCACAGCTTATACACAAATTGATTTTGACAAGATCTGGAGATGTTATTGTCCCCTTTTACAAAGCCCTCATTAGGTCAGTAATTTTGTATAATGCCACTTTGGCATGTTATCTGTCCAAAGCCATGCAACAATTGGAATACCCACAGAGATACCTTACTAAAAGGATACAAGTCTTAAACAATAGGTCTTGCATGGAACACCTCAAAAATTTATCACTATACTCAGTATCCTACAGAGTGCTTAGAGGTAACATGTCTGGCATACAAGGCATCCTCCTACCTAATACAGATGGACCTACTGAACATCAGCAAGTCAAATGGCATCGGAAATACTCAGTCCAGGTATCTAAACTGAATGTTGTGGAGAGATGGATATATATATATCACAGAGGCTACCACTGTTCCAGAACAGACTATCCATTCAAGTAAAACAAAGCTCATCCCTGTCCATATTCAAATGCAACTTGGATCTAAGGATGGGTAATAGAAAATGTACTCCAGGATTGCCCCTCATGCCATTACTGGATAGAGGTAGTTCCTAAATGCTGCATCTCTTACATGGGTCCCTTCAAATTATCTATAGTATGATCACATTTATTCTCACTAGAGCTAATATACAATTATCAGCCATGAGACTGGTAAGACCAATCAGGAAATGTTAATTCAAGCACCAAAAGGGAAATTGACTCAGCATAAAATGTCCTCCAAGTGAACCTATGTTGTGGTAGTAAATAGATTTAAAAAATTGCCCTTTTTAGATCACTAAGTGCCCCAGTCACCCTCCACCCCCCTGCCCCCAGTCTTCAACAGCTTCTGGCACCTCTGCCCCACCTTCCTGACTTTCACCTTCAAGTAGCTGGTGTCTCTCTGACTGTAACGGGTGCTTCAAAGATGTTTTTTTTAAAGAGAGTAAGCATCCACCTATCAAGAAGGATATGGCAGAATTCTGGTGCTCTCAGAAGAATAGAACAAATGGGCTCACAATGAAGGAAGAAGGGCAGCAATCAGCCAGCAACAGAGGCAAGCAGTCAGTCACCTGCCCCCAAAATAGAAGGTCGTACAGTCCAGCCATCCTTAGTCTGGGAGGAGAAAGTACAGTTTTGTACCTACCATAAATGTAGATGTCCGATAGACATGCAACTGCAGTCATAACATGTGGGTTGTCCTGTTTCAGGCAGCCCTCGGTCAGCCGGATTCCAAAGTCTGGGTCCGACGTCGGCTGATGTCGCATTTCTCTCCGACGTCAGAGCGGCTGGAGTATATAAGCATCAGCCGACGCCGTTTTCTTCAGTGTTTCTTGCCCCAGATGCCAGGTGCCCTCCAAGGAAGGCTGTAACCAAATTGGAAGACAAAAACAGGATTCCAAACAATTACATGAGCAATAAAACAAATACACCATAACAGATATCCCCAGCTAAGAGTGAGGGGGATAGAAGTGGACCCTAAGCATAGAGGGGTATGGAGGGAGGGAAAACCCGACTGCAGTTGCATGTCTATCGGACATCTACATTTATGGTAGGTAGAAAACTGTACTATGTCCTTCAAGAATGCAACTGCAGTCATAACATGTGGGTAGAATACCATAGCTTAGCTGGGGGAGGAGGTATGCTCTAGGAAAGAGATGGTGTGGCAATCAAACCCTGCAGGACTGCGAAGCAAAGCCTGCTCTGGATCTGGAATATAGGGGGAGATTGTAGTGTTTTGAGAATGTATGCACAGAGCTCCATGTAGCAGCTTCTAGAATGTCCTTTGTAGGCACCCCTCTTAAAAATGCTGTAGAGGTGGCTGTAGCTCTGGTGGAATGTGGTCTGATATAGGCTGGAACAGTCTTTCCATGAAAGGAATAACAGAATCTGATGCAATGTCCAATCCATTTAGAAATAGTCTGTTTTGAAATTGCTTTTCCTTGGACTGCAGGGGCGTAAGTTCTGTCCAGGTAGTATCGAAGTTGTCTATGAATGTCCAAGGTATGCAAAAGCCTTTCCCCCTTATTCTCAGGATTGGGGAAGAAAGCAGGCAGATGAATGGCTTGATTTAGAGAAACCCTAGATACCACCTTTGGCATAAAGGTAGGGTTGGTCCTTAATGAAACCCTGTCTCTGTGGAAAATAATAAAGGGTGGTATTGCCATTAGGGCCTGTAGTTCCGAAACCCTTCTTGCTGAGGTAATTGCCAACAGGAAGGCTGTTTTCCATGAGAGAAATTGCAAGTCAACTGAAGCTGCTGGCTCAAAAGGAGGTAGAATCAGTTTTTCTAAGACAAAATTGAGGTCCCAGGCTGGCACTGGGGCCTTTCTTGGTGGCTTAATGTTCTTGATTCCTCTGAGGAATTGTCTTAGTAAGGGGTGAGAAAAAACAGGAGGATCAGCGTTGTATTTAGCTGAAATACCAGATGCATGTATCTTTATTGAAGAATATGAGAGGCCACTCTGTAACATATCTGCCAAATATTCCAAGATAAGTGGGATGTTCAGTAATGATGCATCATGCCCTTTGCTGGTATTCCAATTGCAGAATCTTTTCCACTTTGCTAGGTAGACCTTTCTGGTGGACGGTCTTCGAGCCTCTGTTAGTATCCGCTGAACTTCCTTGGAGAGAGATAAGTTGAAGTTATTTATGGGATCTCCCAGGCTGTTAGCTGCAGTGTCTGAAGGTTTGGATGCAGCGTTTCGAAATTGTGTTGAGTCAAAAGTAGAGGCCACTGAGGGAGGGCCCACCTCCTGGAGTGACATATGCTCCGTAGTAGTGGGTACCAGTGTTGTCTTGGCCAATCCGGAGCTATTATGATTCCCTTGGGCTTCTCTGCTTTGATCTTTAGTAATACTGCAGTCATCAGTGGCAGAGGTGGGAATGCATAGATTGCTAGGGAGTTCCAGTTGAATGAAAGAGCATCTATTTTCCAAGCCTTTGGATGGTATGTCCTTGTGCAAAATTTTGGTAGGAGATGATTGAGGTGAGAGGCAAATAGGTCCACTTCTGGCTTGCCCAATGTCGAAGTGAGTTGTCTGAAAGCCTTCGGATGTAACCTCCACTCGTGTGGATCTGTGAAATTCCTGCTTAGGCTGTCCGCCAACACATTGTCTTTTCCTGGAACAAACTGTGATCGCAACTGGATGTTTAGACTCAGTGATTTCTCCCAAAGCTGCATTGTCAGTCTGCAAAGGGGGTAAGAGTGGGTGCCCCCCTGCTTGTTTATGTACCACATCACAGTGGTGTTGTCTGTCCGTATCATTAAGTGACCTTGCTGGAGTTGGTTTTGAAAAGCCTCGATAGCATGCATTACTGCCAGCATTTCCTTTTGGTTTATATGCAGATGTGTTTCCTTTGGAGACCATTGTCCTTGTATACACCTGCCTTCCATGTGCTTCATCCGAGGTCTGAGGCGTCTGTAGTCATGGTCTGTGTTATCTGTGGTTTTGAATGACATACCTGTGTTTTCCTGGCTCACCGAAGCCCACCATAGGAATTCCTTTTGTAAGCATGGAATGAGTGGTATTATTGTCTCCAAGTTGTTGCTGTGCTGAGACCAAACACTTTTTAGGTACCATTGAAGCTTTCTCATGTGTAGTTTTGCTAATGGAACCAGTAGAATGCAGGATGCCATGTAACCCAGGGCCTGTAGGAATCTCCTTGCAGTCATCTGGGTGAGTTTTGCTAAACCTTTGAAGTATTGAGTTAACTTCTCTTGCTTGTCTTCTGTCAGGTAAGCCATCTGAGAGGCTGTGTCTAGTTTGGCTCCTAAGAAGATTATTTGCTGGGATGGCTGCAGTCTGGACTTTTGGAAGTTGACTGTGTATCCCAGAGCTTGAAGTAATCGTATGACATATTCCAGATTTTTTGTCAACATCAATTTGTCGTCCGCTTGTATGAGGCAGTCGTCCAGGTACGGGTAAATTTGTATACCCTGGAGCCTGCAATGAGCAATTACTGAAGCCAGGCATATTGTAAACACTCTGGGCGCAGTAGATAAGCCAAATGGCAATACTGAGAATTGATAATGCTCTGGCCCTGCAAGAAATCTGAGGTATCTTCTGCAGCTGTGTCTGATAGGGACATGCAGGTATGCCTCCTTGAGGTCCAGAGTAATCAGCCACAACTCCTTGCCCAGCATGGGAAGGAGTTGCTGTAGAGTCAGCATTTTGAACTTTGGTACTATGAGAAAGGTGTTTAATGTGGACAAGTCCAGTATTGGTCTCCATTGAGTTTCTTTTCTTGGAACAAGGAACAGTCTTCAGTAAAACCCCTGTTCTTGTTCTTGTTGTGGAACTCTTTCTATTGCTTTCATTCAAGTTAGCAGAGTGATTTGCTTGATAGCCTCTGCCCTTTGATGTTGTGGTAGATTTGGCATGCCTTGTTTTCTTGGTAAGGTATGAAAATGAAACCTGTACCCTCGGTCTATAATGTCCAAAATCCATTTGTCCTTTGTCAGTCTGTGCCAGTTTTCTGCAAACAGAGACAATTTCCCGCCCAAGGGAGCCTCTAGTTGTTCCCTGGTAGGCGGTAGTAGAGGAAAGTCATTGAGATTGTGGTTGTTGGGGAGGAGAAACCCCTGCATCACTTCTT
The DNA here is from genome assembly GCF_019279795.1 of Protopterus annectens. Taxonomy (NCBI): domain Eukaryota; kingdom Metazoa; phylum Chordata; order Ceratodontiformes; family Protopteridae; genus Protopterus; species Protopterus annectens. Next base: position 512,365,383 of record NC_056726.1, on the reverse strand, counting down.
TGGTTTCCTGGCTGCCATTGACGTCCCCTGTAAGGGCCTCTGTATTGGCCTCTTCCTCGGCCACGTCTGTTCTTACCCCTTTGAAACCTTTCTGGATTAGGAAAGGACCAGTTTTTTGAAGGCCAATTCCTACTGAATCTGGGGGGTTGAACCTGGAGGAAATCCTTTACAGTTTGAACTGATTTTGCTTTTTCTTCGATGGTCTTTAACACATCTTTAGCATTTGCACCAAAAAGCTTGTTCTTCTCCAAAGGTGCATCCAGAAGTTTTGCTTTTACATGATCTGGTAGAGGTTGATCTTTTAACCAAGCATGTCTACGCATCACTGCCCTGTCATAGCTGCCCTACATGAAGCTTCCAGTGCATCATATCCACACTGCAGGAAGTGATTGCTTACTTGCTGAGTGTTATGTACAGCTTCCTGCAAAGTCTTCCTGTCTAAAGGATCAGGAGAAGCTAATGTTTTTTGTAAATCTTCTAAGAGATAATCTTGATATTGGAACATATGAAAAGGCAATTTAAAGCTCTCATAGATAAGGTAGTGGATGTGTAAACCTTTTTACCCCATCTCTCTAAAGACCTTGCTTCCCTGTTGGAGGGCAAAGGATTTTTTGAGGTGGAGGCTGAAACTCCTTTAGGCCCCTGTGAAATAGTTTCCAAATCAACAGTATGGGCCCTGAATAAATGGGAATGAGTTTCTGGAACCCTGTAATACCTGTCTGGCTTGGCTGGAGCAGGAGGGAGAGTATCAGGGGTAGCACTAGAATCAGAATACAAATCATCCAGAACATCAAGTACAGGAGGAATAGCAAGGGGCCTGTGCTGAGGCTTCTTAAGGAAAGTCCTAAGGCGTTTCCTGGAATCAGAATATTCCTGGCCCTGCCACTTGAAATGTTCCCTCATGGTGTGCAGAACTTCCCCAAAAGAAATATCCTCAGGAGGGGAGGCCAAAGGTATGGAGTCTTCTGCATCCGAGTCCTCATAGGTCTGGAAGAGCTCTTCCTTGCTATCAGAGTGGACAGAGCCCTCAGAGTCTTCATCTGAAGGAGTAGGGTCAGAGGGTTCAACCCGGGGCCTTTTATCAGGAGGAGGCTGGGATGCTCTCTCAGGGTGGGTCTGTGAACCTCTAATCATGGAAATTAAATCAGCAGCCATGGACATAATTTGTGTCTCCGGAGTTGGCTGAGGTAAAGATTTAGAAGTAATATGCTTTGTTTTGCTGGCTGCCTTAGCCCTAGTGTAGGCCTTAATAGACATGGCCATAGGAGGCCTGGCAGCTCCATGTGCAGGAGTGACCTTGTCTACAGCAATGGTCTCGGGCATTTCCTTGGTTTCGGTATCCGGAGAAAAATCTATAACTGGCGTCGGAGTAATGTCTGGAATCGGAGTCGTCGGTAATGTGGTGTCTTCAGTTCGGAGCGGTGGAGAGACCGTCTCAGAGGGAACCGGAGCACTCGCGCTAGGTTTTGGCGTGGAGTCGGTGGTAGACGCGGGCCGAGGATGTCGGTCCCGGTCTTTTCGCTTTTTGGGAGTTTGCGATGTCGGAAGATCCGACGGCATGGTGTAAGCAAATTTATCGCCGAAAAAATCTTCAGCGAACTCCGCCCGGCGCCTGAGAGTGCGCTTGTTGAAGCGAGCACAGGCTACACAGGCCGAGACGTCGTGGTCTGGGCCCAGGCAAGGGAGGCAGTAAGAGTGGAAATCCTTATGAGGTATTTGTTTATCACAAAAAAGACAATTGTTAACTTTTTCAGTAATTTCTGACATCGGCTGAGGCAAGAAAAGGTCCCCAACGGGGTACTTAGCTTTTGATGACTTGGTATCATAGAATACAGGAGCTGACCGACCGGCACTTGCGAACTGCTTCTGCTTCGGGCACCGCGCGGCAAGAAAGACTGAAGAAAATGGCGTCGGCTGATGCTTATATACTCCAGCCGCTCTGACGTCGGAGAGAAATGCGACATCAGCCGACGTCGGACCCAGACTTTGGAATCCGGCCGACCGAGGGCTGCCTGAGGCAGGACAACCCACATGTTATGACTGCAGTTGCATTCTTGAAGGACATCAGCAAGAGTATGACTGACAGCAACTACAGAATGGGAAACAAAGGCGAGTTTCTCTTAATACTGGAACACTTTGACTGCACATGTAAGAGCGTGCTTAAGCGTGCTTAAGCTTAATGACCTACAAATGATAACAGTCATGCAGTTTGTACTGAACTTACAAGACAAAGGGCAGGCTTGGCCCTGGTGTTTTCAAATGGTGACAGATTCTCACAACAACAAAAAAAAATAGAAAGCCATTAGGCAAAAAAGGGATTAACAAATCTGGTTGACTGGTAACATTAATATATTTTGAGACAACAGAAACTGTGGGCTCTGGAAGTCAGAAAGTTAGAGTTATATAAAATGAGGCACAGTCTTAGCAAATCTGTAACAGATATGAATAAAGGGTGAAAGAACAGTGTGGCTGCATCAAAACAGATATGATGCAAGCAACAAGCTTATGAGGCAAATTATTACTCAAAACTAAAAGAAAGCATAGAACACAGGAATTTTCAAATAAGATAGATTTAAAGGTAATTGAAAGCAACATTTAAAACATTTAAAAGTAAAAGAAAGGAGAAGAATAAAAAACGTAGACCTAGAAAAGCAAAAGGAAAAAGATAAGACAGTCAGCAAATAAATACACGAGGAAGAAAAAAATATAAGCAGTTCTATCAAGGAGAAAGCTAAATATGTTTTCTCTGCCTTTCTTGGATTTATATTCAATACATCAGTTTTGTAGTTCATTTATTGTCATGTCCTACTTAGACTTTAGAAAAGCAAGCATCATGGTGGACATAAAAGAAATGCATATAGGGTCGTAGAAGGTTACTAGGCTAACTGCCCTAGAGCCCTGACAAGCCTAGCCATATTTATCTTGGGTTACTATAATTGTTGGTGGTTAAGTGAATGAAGTTTGCAGAGGTAAGGGTCTATGGTAGTTAATATCAACTTCCTCAATCCAGGAGGGAGATGAGTGCCACCTAGGAGTAAATTCATGGTCACCCATCATACCTCTCAACCTGTTAGAGCAAGAAATCTGGGCAAAGCCTAAATAAAAGTGGGACAAACATCCCAAAATAGGGATACTTTTTAAATATTGCTATTACAAATGTAGAAAGTTGATGCAATAACAGGTTTTACATTAGCATGAATCTCCTGATTGGTATGAAGTCTGAAACTCAAATGTCTCTCATTTTTCTTTAATTTCAATCTTTAATTATTTGCCAGAAAACCACCATTTTATTAAAAACTGACAAAATATTTGAGGTACAAATCTGTACAGTTGAGAGGTATGTCACCCATCTACTGGTCTAGGTTGCACTTGAAGACGATGAGTGAAGGGCTCTACGCAAACTGGTAACATGTATAAAGCTCTTACAGCACCATAGGATATAGAAAAGTTATTAAAAGTCAACAGGATGAGGAAGTAAACACCAAATGGTGTCCATACTGACGAAAGGATGGTGCTCACTGAAGTATCATGGGTCCTGGGGCAAGTGTTTTTCATTTCCTTGCAGAAGACTGGAAAGGAATGCATGGCAATTTGCTGATGCAGCAAACTGTAAAACATTGAAAGAAAAGAAAAAAACAGACAAGATTTCAACAAGCATGGCAAGAAAAAAGAAATTATTTAAAATACAACTTAAATTCAAAACAAAAAAATGCAAAATGTTGCATATGGAAAGAGCTCTATGAAATGAGTACAGGTGTATGGAAGATGCTGGCAACAAACGAAGAAAGTATTCTGAAGAGAAGTCACTGGAGGTGACCAGAAAGTAAGCCAGCAGCGTCTGAAATACAGGTAATAAAGACTGGTATAATACTAGGATTTACAAGAAAAAGCACCCAGAATCAAAAACAACAGCTTTGTATAATAAAATAAAGTGCAAGTTTTTTAAGACCTCATCTGTTTAATCACACAGACTGGACAGAGGCTAAGTTAGAGGAAGATCATACATGTAAATGTGGTAATTTGCATGTGAAAATAAAGGTTAAATGAGCATAACATGTATTGTCTTGAATTAAAGATGGCATAAAGGAGGCAAGATATAAAATTGTATGTACCTCGTGTATTGCGAACTTACAACTAGACATAATCTTAAAAATGTAATGCACGAGAATAAGAACATGCAGCTGGAAAATACAATGCAACTAGCTCAGAAGAGACACGAGATTATTATTTTATGAAAAGAATGATAGATGGAATATACTCATCAAACTAGCTAAATATAAGGCAATACTAACTAGTCGAGAATTTGCAAATTAAATTATGGTTCCCAGATGTAGTTCTGAGGACCCTAATAACATTATGGAGAATTATGAGACTATTACAGGAGGAAATAAGCTGTGTTGGGTTGTGGCATCTTGTGGTATTCACCCTATGTACAGGAGCAATGACTTCAGTGTTGGAATACATATTCACCCTATACAGAGGTAGAATGTCTTCAGTGTTGGAACACATATTCACCCTACATAGAGGCAGAATGTTTTCAGTGTTGGAATATATATTCACCCTACATAGAGGTAGAATGTATTCAGTGTTGGAATACATATTCACCCAACATAGAGGTACAATGACTTTAGTGTTGGAATACATATTCACCCTACATAGAGGTAGAATGTCTTCAGTGTTGGAATACATATTCAACCTACATAGAGGTAGAATGTCTTCAGTGTTGGAACACATATTCACCCTACATAGAGGCAGAATGTTTTCAGTGTTGGAATATATATTCACCCTACATAGAGGTAGAATGCCTTCAGTGTTGGAATACATCTTCACCCTACATATAGGTAGAATGTCTTCAGTGTTGGAAAACATCTTCACCCTACATATAGGTAGAATGTCTTCAGTGTTGGAATACATCTTCACCCTACATAGAGGTAGAATGTCTTCAGTGTTGGAATACATATTCACCCTGCATAGAGGTAGAATGTCTTCAGTGTTGGAACACATATTCACCCTACATAGAGGTAGAATGTCTTCAGTGTTGGAATACATATTCACCCTACATAGAGGTAAAATGTCTTCAGTGTTGGAATACATATTCACCCAACATAGAGGTACAATGACTTCAGTGTTGGAATACATATTCACCCTACATAGAGGTAGAATGTCTTCAGTGTTGGAATACATATTTACCCTACATAGAGGTAGAATGTCTTCAGCGTTGGAACACATATTCACCCTACATAGAGGCAGAATGTTTTCAGTGTTGGAATATATATTCACCCTACATAGAGGTAGAATGCCTTCAGTGTTGGAATACATCTTCACCCTACATATAGGTAGAATGTCTTCAGTGTTGGAAAACATCTTCACCCTACATATAGGTAGAATGTCTTCAGTGTTGGAATACATCTTCACCCTACATAGAGGTAGAATGTCTTCAGTGTTGGAATACATATTCACCCTGCATAGAGGTAGAATGTCTTCAGTGTAGGAATACATATTCACCCTACATATAGGTAGAATGTCTTCAGTGTTGGAATACATCTTCACCGTACATAGAGGTAGAATGTCTTCAGTGTTGGAATACATATTCACCCTGCATAGAAGTAGAATGTCTTCAGTGTTGGAATACATATTCATCCTGCATAGAGGCAGAATGTCTTCAGTGTTGGAATAGATATTCACTCTACATAGAGGTAGAATGTCTTCAGTGTTGGAATACATATTCACCCTACATAGAGGTAGAATGTTGTCAGTGTTGGAATACATATTCACCCTGCATAGAGGTAGAATGTCTTCAGTCCTGGAATACATATTCACCCTGCATAGAGGTAGAAAGTCTTCAGTGCTGGAATACATATTCACCCTACATAGAGGTAGAATGTCTTTAGTGTTGGAATACATATTCACCCTATATAGAGGTAGAATGTGTTCAGTGTTGGAATACATATTCATCCTACAAAGAGGTAGAATGTCTTCAGTGTTGGAATACATATTCACCCTATATAGAGGTAGAATGTCTTCAGTGTTGGAATACATATTCACCCTACATAGAGGTAGAATGTCTTCAGTGTTGGAATACATATTCACCTTGCATGGAGGTAGAATGTCTTCAGTGTTGGAATACATATTCACCCTACATAGAGGTAGAATGTCTTCAGTGTTGGAATACATATTCACCCTGCACAGAGGTAGAATGTCTTCAGTGTTGGAATACATATTCACCCTGCATAGAGGTAGAATGCCTTCAGTGTTGGAATACATATTCACCCTGCATAGAGGTAGAATGTCTTCAGTGTTGGAATACATATTCACCCTACATAGAGATAGAATGTCTTCAGTGTAGGAATACATATTCACCTTACATAGAGGTAGAATGTCTTCAGTGTTGGAATACATATTCACCCTACATAGAGGTAGAATGTCTTCAGTGTTGGAATATGTATTCACCCTACATATAGGTAGAATGTCTTCAGTGTTGGAATATGTATTCACCTTGCATAGAGGTAGAATGTCTTCAGTGTTGGAATACATATTCACCTTGCGTAGAGGTAGAATGTCTTCAGTGTTGGAATACTTATTCACCCTACACAGAGGTAGAATGTCTTCAGTGGTGGAATACATATTCACCCTGCACAGAGGTAGAACGTCTTCAGTGTTGGAATACATATTCACCCTGCATAGAGGTAGAATGTCTTCAGTGTTGAAATACATATTCACCCTGCATAGAGGTAGAATGTCTTCAGTGTTGGAATACATATTCACCTTACATAGAGGTAGAATGTCTTCAGTGTTGGAATACATATTCACCCTGCATAGAGGTAGAATGTCTTCAGTGTTGGATTACATATTCACCCTATATAGAGGTAGAATGTCTTCAGTGTTGGAATATATTTTCACCCTACATAGAGGTAGAATGTCTTCAGTGTTGGAATACATATTCGCCCTACATAGAGGTAGAATGTCTTCAGTGATAGAATACATATTCACCCTACATAGAGGTAGAATGTCTTCAGTGTTGGAATACATATTCGCCCTACATAGAGGTAGAATGTCTTCAGTGTTGGAATACATATTCACCCTACATAGAGGTAGAATGTCTTCAGTGTTGGAATACGTATTCACCCTACATAGAGGTAGAATGTCTTCAGTGTTGGAATACATATTCCCCCTACATAGAGGTAGAATGTCTTCAGTGTTGGAATACATATTCACCTTGCATAGAGGTAGAATGTCTTCAGTGTTGGAATACATATTCACCTTGCGTAGAGGTAGAATGTCTTCAGTGTTGGAATACTTATTCACCCTACACAGAGGTAGAATGTCTTCAGTGGTGGAATACGTATTCACCCTGTACAGAGGTAGAATGTTTTCAGTGTTGGAATACATATTCACCCTGCATAGAGGTAGAATGTCTTCAGTGTTGAAATACATATTCACCCTGCATAGAGGTAGAATGTCTTCAGTGTTGGAATACATATTCACCCTACATAGAGATAGAATGTCTTCAGTGTAGGAATACATATTCAACTTACATAGAGGTAGAATGTCTTCACTTTTGGAATACACATTCACCCTGCATAGAGGTAGAATGCCTTCAGTGTTGGAATACATATTCACCCCACATAGAGGTAGAATGTTTTCAGTGTTGGAATACATATTCACCCTTCATAGAGGTAGAATGTCTTCAGTGTTGGAATACATATTCACCCTATGTTAGAAAAATATTTATTAGTGTATGTATTAGTAATATGCTTAGTGCATTTAAGGTTTGAAAAGGGTTAACAAATTTATTCTTTTTCACACTGCATAAATCTGTACAAACTGCAGAAGCTTTCCAATCTTGTATTGTCATGAAATATGCGCAGTTATAATATTTGCTTATGCTCTGGAAATTTACAGGGAAGCAGATAATTTCTGCATGTGTCAGGAAAATAATAAATAGATGTATCACTTGTATTAATGTTAACAGATTTAGACAAGGAGTTCCGCTTATGCTGTGAGAAAATACACAGCTGCAGAAGCTATTGATAATAAGAACAGACTGCTTGAAAATATGAACTGCAATCAGCGTTTACTAGTGTCTAAGCTAGAAAATTACCTTGAAATGTAACACATGTATTAGAACTACACAATAGAAGCTTGTAGCGGGCTAAAGCCCCCAAGGTCAGGTTGTTTTTCTCAAATGTTTTTCATAAATCCAGTCATGTCAGCAGAAAATCTGAGTAACATCAGCTGTAGAACAAAACAGAAAGTTGTGTTTAATTACGTCAACTATAGAAAGCAACGTTTTGTAGAACAGTATAAGAAGAGCATACTTCCTGTTAGTAGTTAGGCAAAATCCTGTATTTGCATGTTTTTGTCTCTTTGCAGCAAGTAATTAAATGCCATATCTGAACCTTGCGTGAATTGGTCTTTGAAGTTTTTTCCTTTGCCACCCTACATAGAGGTAGAATGTCTTCAGTGTTGGAATACATTTTCACCCTACATAGAGGTAGAATGTCTTCAGTGTTGGAATACATATTCACCCTACATAGAGGTAGAATGTCTTCAGTGTTGGAATACATATTCACCCTACATAGAGGTAGAATGTCTTCAGTGTTGGAATACATATTCATCCTACATAGAGGAAGAATGTCTTCAGTGTTTTGATACATATTCACCCTACATAGAGGTAGAATGTCTTCAGTGTTGGAATACATATTCACCCTACATAGAGGTAGAATGTCTTCAGTGTTGGAATACATATTCACCCTACATAGAGGTAGAATGTCTTCAGTGTTGGAATACATAATCACCCTACATAGAGGTAGAATGTCTTCAGTGTTGGAATACATATTCACCCTACATAGAGGTAGAATGTCTTCAGTGTTGGAATACATATTCACCCTACATAGAGGTAGAATGTCTTCAGTGTTGGAATACATATTCACCCTACATAGAGGTAGAATGTCTTCAGTGTTGGAATACATATTCACCCTACATAGAGGTAGAATGTCTTCAGTGTTGGAATACATAATCACCCTACATAGAGGTAGAATGTCTTCAGTGTTGGAATACATATTCACCCTACATAGAGGTAGAATGTCTTCAGTGTTGGAATACATATTCACCCTACATAGAGGTAGAATGCCTTCAGTGTTGGAATACATATTCACCCTACATAGAGGTAGAATGTCTTCAGTGTTGGAATACATATTCACCCTACATAGAGGTAGAATGTCTTCAGTGTTGGAATACATAATCACCCTACATAGAGGTAGAATGTCTTCAGTGTTGGAATACATATTCACCCTACATAGAGGTAGAATGTCTTCAGTGTAGGAATACATATTCACCCTACATAGAGGTAGAATGCCTTCAGTGTTGGAATACATATTCACCCTACATAGAGGTAGAATGCCTTCAGTGTTGGAATACACATTTACCCTACATAGAGGTAGAATGTCTTCAGTGTTGGAATACATATTCACCCTACATAGAGGTAGAATGTCTTCAGTGTTGGAATGCATATTTACCCTACATAGAGGTAGAATGTCTTCAGTTTTGGAATACATATTTACCCTACATAGAGGTAGAATGTCTTCAGTGTTGGAATACATATTTACCCTACATAGAGGTAGAATGTCTTTAGTGTTGGAATACATATTCACCCTACATAGAGGTAGAATGTCTTCAGTGTTGGAATACATATTCACCCTGCATAGAGGTAGAATGTCTTCAGTGTTGGAATACATATTCACCCTACATAGAGGTAGAATGTCTTCAGTGTTGGAATACATATTCACCCTGCATAGAGGTAGAATGTCTTCAGGGTTGGAATACATATTCACCCTACATAGAGGTAGAATGTCTTCAGTGTTGGAATACATATTCACCCTACATAGAGGTAGAATGTCTTCAGTGTTGGAATACATATTCACCCTGCATAGAATCCATAAGGAGCATGAGGTGTGGTAGTTGCAGTTCTCTCATGTCAATGATTTAGAAAACACACTCCTTTGCAAAGAAGTTTCAAGTGTAACAGAAATTTTCGTTATATGCTATTTTACTCTAGGAATCAGATTTTGTATTTCACTATTGTTCGACTCATAATAGTGGGTCTTGCATTTGTAACAGGGTTCATTATGTTGGATAGCAAACATCCATTATGCAGGGATAGAGGTAGACCAAATGATCCTCGCAGTTCTTATCTGATGTCAAAACTTGCTTCTTTGTAAGTAGGATAGCTACATGCCTTGCAATCAGCAAGTAAAGAAACAGGAGAAGGACATTTGCATAAACCATATCACATTAGGAATAACATGAGGGACATAATATCTTTGAAAACCAACAACAGAGAAAAACTCCTTGAATGTACAGTATCAAAGCTTGAACAATTAATTGCAAATACTGTCACTCTTCATACAGTTGGGGGTTGATATAATGGTTAAGGTGTTTATCTAGCAGTCACAGGGTATAGGGTTTGATTCTCACCTTTGAAAGAGAAATTGGCTAGGTTTAAAATGGTGCACAACCTGCAGCTAGCCTACTACTTACCTATGAACCTCTATAGGGAAACTATCATCCTCTTACACACCGTATGCTGAAGAGAGCTCTGCCCAAAACAAACCTCTAATATTATAATCAAATTCAAGAGACATCCACAATCTGTAATAACCAGTTGTGCAACTCTATCAATAAGTCTATTACAATTTTATAGTAAACATATCAATGAAGGAAGAAACATTTAAGAAATATCATATAGGTCCACTAACACAAAACACAAAAAATAAAAAATAAGTAGTCAAATGATTATTTATTTAATTATTTATTTTTTATTTATTTTTTATTTTTTATTTAGTTTTTTTCATTTTTATTTATTTAAATTTATTTTTATGAAATATATATATGTATGGATATGTTTATGTGTTAATGGGGTTTGTGTATTTGTATATATTTGTATTTATATATATTTTTATGTGTTTATCTATTTACAGCAATATACATTTTTTAGGCTAATATATTAGGAAGCTTTTTAATTAAATGGTTAGATACCTTTAAATATACATGTTTTTTAATCAAATGGTTAAATGCCTTTAAATATAGATGTTTTTAATTCAGTGACGTATTGATCTGTTTGGCCAATGAAATGTACTTGTATAGTATTTAAATGGTTGACTTTTTCATTATAAATGTCTGAAGAAGCCGAAAGGTGAAAGCGCTCACAATTTACAATATACAATAAAGCCAGAACTTTGTTGCCTAGTTTGCGTATCTTTGCATCATAGCTGCATAATTTTCGTTGTTTGGATTCATTGTTTGGATTTGCTGCTCTTATATTTTACGCCTGTGAGACATTGTGCTTGGTTCCTGTGGATGACCAAACTTTTATTATTGTTGATTATTCAGTTATTTGCATCCACAGGTGTCTTTACCTTCTGGTGTGGAATCTGCCTACTACTACTTTTTCTTATCTTGTAATACACATGTATCAAAGTATATATAATCCCAATGTGTTACTGTATAATTAAATGTCATGTGTAGCTGTCAAAAATGGCACTGAAAATGTTTTGCATCCAGGATGTTTACTTTTCTATGTTTTGAGCAACTTTATTTTTTAAAATAGGTTTATGTTGGTTATTTTCTGTAAATGTGTGTGTTGCTTGAAAAAATCAATATGTCCCACATGTTTGTTGCCTTACAAAATCAATCGGCTGTATAAGAGGAAGAAGAAAATCATGGCAAAAATTGATGAGGTGCAGCAGCCAGTAGGATTAAACCTAACAAACATCTCAGAAGACAAATAAAGTCTACCAAAGTCCAACTTGAGGTAGGCCAAGGACAACCACAAGGCATTCTTTATATCTGTAGCCTCAAAGGCAATACACAATTGTGTGCAGAGCCCCCTATACTGAGCCAAAAGATATAGCAAACCTACTGGTCAATAAACTCAGCTTCAACTTTACTCCTCACTCCTCCGTAACCTTCCCTCAGGAAATATTATCAAATATAACTCCCCCTGCTATCACTAGGGAGCAGGTCCTTATTGCTCTCTCTAAGTACAAAAACACTACATCAATGGGCCCAGACAATATCCCAGGATGCCTTCTAAATAGCATGAACCATGATCTATCAGACCTTCTGCAACTGCTATTTAAACATGGCCTCCAAACAGGTTACATGCCTCATAAATGGAGAACAGCAGCAATCATCCCTTTACACAAAGGCGGGCTATCTAAAGTCCGTGGAAACTACAGACCCATAAGCCTCACTAGTCTCATATGCAAAGCTGTGGAAAGAATTATGGAAATGATCAAATAATGAAATAGTAAACCTTCAGATAATGGATCCAACCCAATTTGGTTTTGTCAAGGGCAGGTCATGCTTACTCAACCAGATGGTCTTCTTTGAGATGGTCAACAAAGCATTGGATGAGGGCAAAATAGTTAACACTATGTACCTTGACCTGGCCAAAGCATTTCAAACAATTCCCCACTTGGGCATTGTTGACAAACTCAAGAGGTAAGGTATAAACCCTTATGTCACCCGGTGGATACCTAAGTGGCTCACAGACAGGACCCAGGATGTTAGCACTGGGAAGTCTATCTCTACAAAGAGGCCAGTCACATGCAAAGTTCCTCAGGGATCAGTCCTGGGATCACTTCTTTTTTGCATTTACTTCTCTGAAGTCAAGGCCAATGTTAATGACCTCTTGTTGAAAATTTGCAGATGATTACAAATTAGGAGCTGTTTCTGAATCCCATACTGATGCAAATGTTCTCTAGGAAGGGCTAACACAGACAAACAACTTGTGTCAGAGCCATGGACTAAAACTAAATGCCAAGCAATGTATAATAGCATCCTTTGGGAAGTCATTCATCCCTGGTAATTATCATATTGACAATACACCCCTAAGAGCTGACCGAGTAGAGAGGGACTTGGGGACACACACAGACAGTAATCTAGCTTTTGACTATCAACGTGTTTACAGCAGTGAGGAAATCATTCTATGTTGCACAACATATAAACAAAGGTATGGCATCTAGGTCCAAGGAAGTCATTGTTCCACTGTTTTCGGCTTTCATCATACCTATCATTGAGTAAAATGCCTGCTTTGCTATGTACCTAACCAGCAATATCCAGCAAATGGAACATCCACAGAGATTCCTCACTAAAAGAATACAGGGTGTAAGTAACATGTCCTATGCAGACTGCCTCAAGGCCCTATCCGTGTAGTTTGTCTCCTACATGCTGTTGAGAGGAGATCTATGCCTGGCATACAAGGCATTATCAGACTCCAGTCTGATGGACCTCCTACATATCCACAAAACAAACAGTACTGGAATTACCTGTTCTAAAGAATTAAACCTTGCATGTGATAAAAACAGGAACTGTTGGAGACAGGGGTATGTATCCCAGAGACTACCCCCTCTCTAGAACAGGCTTCCCATCCATGTGAAGCCAAGTTCCTCACTAACCTAATTTAAGTGAAATTTGGACAACTGGATGGGGAACAGGAAGGTCAACCCTGGTATGGCACCTATGTCTCTAATCGACACAGACAGCTCGTAAATGTTTCATCTCCAAGGCCCTCACATGTAAATGTTTCATCTCCAAGGCCCTCGCATGTAAATGGTTCATCTCCCATGCCCCTGCTTACACTTATCAAGGGTACCAGAACTCATCAGAGATTTGGGATGCATGGCTAGGGTTAAAATGGTCCTTGTGGTCATCAGCCTAGTAAATATTATGAACCTATGAATCTATGAGTATGGCTTCTGTCTTTGCATATTGGGAATGGTTACTAAACTGGGGAACATACCCTTTCTACCCATCTGGATCCCATAAATGGCTATAATAAATAGTTAAAGACAAAGTGCACAGTTCCTTCTCTGTGGATCCAAGGGCTCCCATAGACAATAATACATTTTTAATAGTATTAGCTGCACTATGTCATGTTCATTTTCATTGAATCAGTTGTTTGATTATGCAGTATGCAAGTTATTGGATAAAGTTTAGAGTGTTTCTGCATGAATATAAACCTTTACCGAATGTGAGATGAGCATGGAAAACCCAGGTGACTCTGACCATACATTGATAAATAAGGATGCATACTCCGAAAAACATGAGCACAGTTTTTGCAAAAACTAATTAATGCACAGACATTAGAGGTTATGGCAATTCCTCTAACTGGAAAAAATGTACACAAGCAATCATGTCAGGCATATATAACAACCTCATTACACATTACCTCCAATCACTAAAAAAACTCTATTAAAGGGTCAGCATTCCAGGAATGCAACTTCCAATGTCCTAATGGGGTTAATATACAAGGCAATCATGTTATACTGGTCAAGGCATTGGGAAGTACTTGTCTGACAATTTGTTCTTATACAGTGTATAAAATGTAAACTAGATTGAGCAATTACTCTGCAGCTGTACTCAGGCCACTAATGGATGCATAGTGGTGTAATCTACCTACTACTACAGACAAACGTTAAGTCACACCCTTGTACTACATGCTTCACATGTCTGCACAGTAGTAACAAGTGTTGTAGCTATTATGCATAAATGGGATATCATTGTTAGGCACCATACATGAGACATCTGAGAAATTAATTTATAAAGCACATGAGATTTTTTGGTTTATAGCGGTAAATCTTCTATTTTGTGATGCACAACCTGGTACTAACTTTGATTTGATTTAGTTTTCAATATTACGTTTTAGGATTACAGACACAAATTTTATTTTCTTTGTAGCCTGTTCATCTGCTTAGATCTGAATAATGCAGTATGAAACACATAAAGTGACATGAAAGTAACATACTAGTGCAGGTAAATAACTGAGTTGTATGAGTTTGAACATACAGTTCAGGTGAAGGGACTAGAGGTTAGAACCACAAGTACGTTACAGGTGGTAAAATGGGAAGTAAGCTTCATATGTTCTCTCCCCTGCAAGCCTATATATCATTCATGAAAAAGACTTAATATTCTGTGTATTCGGTGGCATCAGACAATTCAATATGCTGTGGCTACTGTGTATGATGATTTATATTTTTATTCTGTTAGTATATGTATTAATGTAAGGCCACAGAGAAGCCATTGTATTGTAATAGTATCCTAACTGGCACTTGAGTGTCTTGATATGTCTTTCTCCATTTCTCTTTTTCTCTCATCATCATCATCATCAACCCCCTTCTTCCCATTTTCTACATGGGGTCGGGGTGTCATGCTAACTGTCGCCATCTCTCTTGATTCAATGCCACACTCCGGCCTTCTTCGACACTCATGCCTGACTGTCACAGATGATCTTTCACACAATCCATCCACCTCTTTGCTGGATGCCCTTGTTTCTTCTTACCTTCTTCCTGTCTGTCCCAAATTTTCCTCACCAGATTGTCTTCTGCTTTTCTGCACATGTCCAAATCACAGTAATCTGTTCTCTTTGAATTTTTTTTGCAATGTATTTATTTATTTTATTATTTTATTTTACATATGTTTACCAGGCTGGTCCAACTGGATATATAAACCAAAAACTGAACCCAAAAAAACATTTTCAGCATAGGCCCGGGGAGAAAAGCTCCAGTAAACAGAAACATTAGTTATTTTACATGACTGATTCTACAAATACAGCTACATCACAAATTTTTAGCAATTCTTTTCATTTCTTTACATTGCTGGTTGAAAAATCTTTATACATAAAATGATTTGGGAAATAATACAGGAATATGTTTGTAATGACATGAGATTAATATGTGAAAACAATCTCTTTTTAGGTTAACAGAGGAGCACCTACTTGGTACAGAAAGAGTACCATGTACCCAGCGATAAGTGAGGAAGTTAGTCAGGGTTAGCACAAGGGCATAACCAATGTGTTTTGAGGTATAGTTTCAGTTTGTTTTTAAAAAGTTTTATTGAGGAAAGCAAGCTCAGGTCATTAGGGAGTGAGTTTCAGGTTTTGTCAACAGTGTTAGAGAACAAGGAGTCACCAGCCATATTGTTGGTTTTGCTTATTTGTACAAGTAGTTTGTTTGATGAGCGTAGAGTCTTAAGATTATTGTAGGGGGTGATAAGGTTACTAAGTATTGGGGTATTAGTAGGTTGATAAATCACCTAGTGTGCAACTGTTATTTGGTTATATAGTAATTATTTTGGTAACTCTAGCCATCCTAGTTGTTCTAGGTTATGACAGTGATGGGTTCTGAAAGCAGAGCCAGTGGCAAATCTGTCAATATTGTTATAGGAGATTGCTAGCTTGTTAAGGTTGTTTTTACACATGTTAGTAAATATAGGGGAGGTACAGAGGAGAGTTGAGATTAAATGGGTGCGGGCAATAGTAGTCTTAGCTAGTGGAGTCAGGAAGGGCTTGATCCTATAAAGGGAGCCAAGTTTTTTGTTGACTGTTTTTATCATACTGTTAATATGAGCGTCAAAGTTAAGGTTGTAATGAATTAATACCCCTAGTAGTTTGGTAGTGGGATCAGGAGATATGATAGTACCATTGTTTGATATAACAATAAAGTTAAGTGGGGAGGCCCTACAAGTTGGAATGAATAGTAAGAGTTTTGTTTTTTTGGGGTTCAAGATGAGGCAACGGTGTAGAAGCCAGTTTTCGACTGTATTGAACACCTTTTGGGTTAGAGTCTGTAGATCGGATGGAGAAGTGGCTGAGCATATTAACGTGGAATCGTCTGCATATTGGATAGAGGTAGCTTGTGGAATTACCAAATGTAGGTCATTAATAAAAACAGAAAATAGGAGAGGTCCTAATATACAGTCTTGAGGGACACCAAGGGCAATGGGAAGGTGGGTGGATAAGTTATTATCCCATAGTACAGCCTGCTGTCTATTGTTTAAGTAGGATTGGAACCATTGTTTAGCCAGTGTGTCTAGTGAAAGGGTTTTAAGTATGTTTATGAGTAGCTGATGGTTAACCATATCCAAGGCTTTAGAGAGATCAATAAAGAGGGCTGAGGAAAGAATGTTGTTATTACAAATTTTTGTTAATGCAATCAGTGAAGGATAAGAGGGCAGAGGTGGTGCTGTGAAATGGCCTAAAACCATGTTGACAGTTAGCTAGTAGGTTGTTTTGGGTAAGGTAGTTTAGCAGTTGTTTATGTACACATTTTTCCATAATTTTTGCCAGGGGTGATAGTATGGCTATTGGTCTGTAGCGTGATAACTCATTGGAGTTACCACCTTTATGTAGGGGGATAATATGTGAAATTTGGAGCTACTTTGGCTTTTGCTCTTATGTCCTCATTTCTTTGTCTGGCTCACAGTGTGCATCCTACCACTCTTCTCAGGCACTTAATTTCCATCACCTCTAGATTTCTCATCTGCTCTGCCTTTACTGCTGTCTTGTACACCTTACTTTTTAGCTGCTTTGGCATTCTTCTGTCATACACTACACCTGACACTATTCCAGCTGGCTGCAGCCCCTCTGATTCTAGCTTTGACCTCTTCATTCAGACTTTCTTTGTCCTCAGCCACCTCTCCCAGATATGTGAAATGGTTAACCTGTTCCACTATCTTCCCTTCTATCTTAATTTTCAGCTTCTTCTGATTTCCCCAATTTGCTGCTGTTACAACTATCTTATCTGTTATTAGTTTCATCCCATGTGCCTTTAGTTTTGCATTCCATTCCCCTATCCTTTGCTAAAGTTCTTGCTCTGAGTCTACTTGTAATGCCACATCATCTGCATACAGAACTTTGTTGATCTGTCTCCTCCAACCTATTTACTAATGTAGTCCATCACCAGTATGAACAGCAGTGGGCTCAGAGATGAACCCTGGAGAACATTCACTCCTATTGGAAAGCCGTCTGTGAGACTGAACACTGTTCTTTCTTGAGTCATTGGGTCCTTGTACTAATTCTACCAATGTTTCTGGGACTTCGAACCACTGCAGTACTGCCCAAATCAGCTTTCTTGAGACCTTGTCATATGCTTTCTCCAAGTCTAGGAATGCCCAGTTGGACTCTTTCCTCATCTATAGCATCTCCTTAACTATCTGTCTCACTGCAAACATCTGGTCAGTTGTGCTGCATCCTGATCTGAATCCATACTGCTCATATCCCATCTTTCTTTCTACTATTCTGCATGTCCGTTTATCAGTCACCCTCTCCAGAAGTTTCATGCAGTGTGACTGGAGTATGATACTGCTGTACTGCCCACAGTTGTGGATGTCCCCTTTGTTCTTAGACACTGGCATGAGTATACTTATTCTCCAGTCATCTGAGATATACCTTTTTCTCCACACTGCTATGAGTACCCTCAGGAGCCATTTTCCCATATCTCACCCAGCATCTTTATCATGTCTGCTGTAACCACATCTGAGCCTGCTGCTTTCTCTGACTTCATTTGCCTTAGTGCTATTCTTACTTCTTCAGTAGTGGGCTCCTCTTCTTCTCTCATTGTAGACTGTGTCTGGGGCAGTAAGACGTCTGTGGTTTTTTTTTATTTTACTCAGAAACTGCTAGAAGTACTCCTTCCCTCTGCCTTTGATGTCCTGTAGACTGGTCAGCAGATAGTTGTTGGCATCCATTATGAAGATTATCTGACTATCTTCTTTATCTTTCTGTCTTTGTCTTGCAACATGATATAGTTTCTTTGTGCCACCCACTGTGTCACTTTTCAGAGGCTGGTAGAGTGCCTCAATGCTCTGTTCTTTGCTATTGCATCTCCTTTCCTAGCTTTCTTAGCTTCCTTGTTAGCCAAACAGTATTCCTTCCTAGCTTGTTCCATTTTTTCTAGCATTTTCTTTTCCTGCATTCCTTCTTTCTTTTGATGACTTCTTAGATTTCTGCATTCCACCACCAGCTTTTCTTATGTACCTTATTTCCATGCCACATATCTGTTCTGTAGTCCTCACACATGCTGTTTTGAGGTGCTGCCAATCTTCCTGAACTCCACCTGTTTCCTTCTCTTCTTGGCATGATAGGCACTTGAGTAGTACTTTGAACTATTGTGCTTTCTCTTCAGCCAACTTCCCGGTCTTCAGGCTGGTCTCTGTTGACCTTAGAGCCTTCTCTGACTACTGCTTACAGTTGATTGTGGCAACCAGAGGATTATGGTGTGGGCTGACTGCTTCACTGGGGATGACTTTGCAGTTACTGATTCAATGCCTGCCTGCCAGTGCCCTTTCCTTGCTACTAGGAAGCCTACCTGAGTTGCGCATTGGCCACTCTTGCATGTGATCTTGTGACTTTCTGAACCATGTGTTGGCTACTATCAAGCCATTTGTCATACAGAAGTCTAGAATGGTCTCTCCTTCTTTAACAGTGTGATAGAACTGTTATTTACTATTTCAGGAAAACACATACAGCATGGATGACAGGTCCAACAAGTAACTTGCTTCAAGTAATAACAGTACTTTTGAATAATGCAAGATTCCTGGCTATGAAAACTATATGAATCATGTCCCAGTCTCACGTTTGGCTAACTTTAAATACCAAAACATTACTCAGAGATGGGAACTAAGTATGGACAAACTATCATGAAAGCAAATCCCAAATAGACAAACAAACATACCATCAATTACGTAACAAAGTCAAACAACTTATTAATATAGACAAAATCTCCTACTACCAAAATATACAGAATAAATATATTAACAACCCAAAAAAGGTCTGGACTGCTGTCAACACTGTACTGCAACCAGGGAAAACAACCACCCCCATCACCAAAATAGGAACAACCAAGACAACATCCCCACACTGCTCAACAAATTCTTCACAGAAACTATCCAAAACCTAGCCAACAACCAACTGAGCCCCAACAACCCATCCCCCCAAAAAACACCCTCTTCACCCAAAACAAATCTCAGTTACCCCCATCTTCACCTTCAACCCAGTGCCAACCAAGATCATACAAACATTACTCCAAAAACTTAAGCCAGCCTCTACAGCTGCCGATAAAGTACCTTCCGGATATCTGCAACTAACTGCAGAAGCAATAGCCTACCCTGTCTCCATACTAATAAACAGATCTAGCTCTGAGTGCAAAGTACTCCAGCTTTGGAAAATATCTCATATAACACCACTGCACAAAGGGGATAGCACTGTAGAACTCAATAACTATCGGCCTATAGTGATACTATCCCCCCTATCAAAACTCCTAGAGAAAGTTGTCCACATGCAACTGATGAAGTACCTCTTAGAAAACAAATTACGATCCACTCAGCAACATGGTTTCAGACCCTTCCATAGCACCACCACCGCACTTACATAATTCACTAATACCTTCAATAACCACAGAAACAAAGGACTGCTAGTATCTGCTACTCTCTTAGACTTATCTAAAGCCTTTGACATGGTCAACCATGAAAAACTGCTTCATACACTAGCCACCCTAAACCTCAGTATCTCTACTATTTCTTGGTTTAAGAGCTATCTAGATGGTAGGCAACAAGCTGTAAAATGGCAAAATCAGCTCTCTCCCTTACTGCCTGTCTCCCTAGGGGTACCCCAAGGCTTCATCCTGGGTCCTCTACTCTTCAGGCTATTTACTAGTCATCTACCAGCCACCATTCCCAAAGCCTCATTAGTCCAATATGTAGATGATATCACCATAATCTGTGCAGCCAACTCCCTTGAACACCTCCTCTCCCTAACGCAAGAATGTTTTTCCCTAGCGGAAACATAAATCATCAACCAAAACCTCATTTTAAACCCGGCCAAAACTAAACTACTCCTCTTTAGCCCTCACAGATCTCCACCCCCCCTCATATAGCTTTACAATCTCCTCTCACAACAACATCACCATCACACCCAGCAGTCATGCCAAACTGCTAGGCCTGGAAATTGACAATGACCTTAAATTTGACATTCAGATCTCCCAGACCATAAAAAGAGTCCACAGAAAAATGGGTCTACTCTATCGCAACAGTTTCTCACCAGGAACGCTAAGGTTACCACACCCAGGACACATCTCCTATCCACCCTACTTTATGCCTCTACCATGCTTACCAATCTGCAAAAAGCAGAGCTCAACAAACTAGATAGCTGCAACAATAAAATAGCCAGATTCTCCACAGGTTCACCTTATAGAACCCACCACTGTGAAAGCCTCAAAAAACTCAACTGGCTAGAACTCCCCCTGATCCTTCAAGTCAACTAACTAGCACTTGCTCACAAAGTACTACATCATCCATGCAACACCCCTGCCCTGCAGCAACTACTTAAACCTTACACCACTACCAGATCCCTGAGATCAAGTACCCAACATCTCCTTAAGGTAACAAACTTCAAAAATGAGGCAGGTAGATCCGTGTATAGCCCCTATATCTCTAAAATCTGGAACTCCCTTCCAGCCCACATAATAAGTAACAACTCCACAACCCAATTCAAAAAAATACTCAAAACACACTTCCTGAATCATAGATTATGTACCTGTACCACCCCTGGATAGTAACTCATGTTTCTCTGTTTCCAGCAACTAGAGTAACAGCTTAACTATTGTTTTTTTTTTTTTTATTGTCTGCATGGGTTAATGGAAACTTCAAACACTGTAAAGTAAACCAAATGGACATAGCATGTCTCTCATGTGTAAAAATGAGTTGTGTAAGTTATCTGTTCTATCCTCTTGCTATAATTGCTGTTATACACCTCTATAAGGTGTATAAATAAATGTATCCTATGAATACTGGCAAATATACCTTTTGTTAAACTCACTATCTTATGTGCACTATACTTCAAGAAGTATAAAAAATGTATCCTCTGTACGGTGTCTAATGTACCTTTTGTTAAATGTGCTATCTCTTGTTAACAGTTTAACTGCACTGGAGCTTTTCTCCCCGGGCCTCCACTGAAAATGGACATATATCCAGTTGGACTCTCCCGGTTAACAAATGTAAAATAAAAATAAATAATAAATAAATAAATAAATGTTTCAAGAAAATATTAATCTGAGAGTAAAAGAGAGAAAGATCTTTAAGACTGGAACTGCATCACCGTATTTAGTGTAATCAGTCCTTTAGGATAAATTAAATCACATAGCCTATAACTCATACTAATAACACTTCACTGGGCTCCTTCCAATTTTTGGATATTGTTTTCTAGCAATGATTGCAACAAGTATAAACAAAATTAGAAGCCATGTACTTACCATAACTTGGCATTCACATTGTCCATTTTCATTCTTCCTCATGAATGGGTCTAGGATCTGATCCTCGGATCTGACTCGGCCGTATATTCAAGACTTCGATCCAAATCTCGAGCTCCTCCTTCTACCCATAATGCTCTTTCAAATCCCCAACTCCTCAGTTTGAGTTTTCTGCCTGACTCCCTACTGTGTTATAGAGACAAAATAGACACAAGAAAAAGACTGAGGCTCAAACCAGGAACATGAAGGTTCCAATATAATCCGGAGATCATTCTAGGAATGACAAGGTCAGGGAGTGGCTGGGAGGCAAGGTGAGGCTGAATGAAAACAGGCAACACAGATGCCAAGTTATGGTAAGTACATAACTTCTAAACCTGATGTTGCCCTTTTCATTCTTCCTTAGAAATGGGTCAGTGCCCCCAGCTACATAACTCTCAGGAGGCCCTCAAGGAAGGACATGCCGGAGCACTGTTGAACCAAAGGAATCTCTGCTTCTGGAGACAATGTCTAATTTGTAATTCATAACAAAGGTATGAGTCTTTGACCAAGTGTCTGCAGTGCTGATGTCATCAATGGAGTTTCTTGAAGAAAAGGCAGATGAAGTAGCCATAGAACTAGTGGAATGAGCTCTAGGATGATGAAGCAACTCCAGACCTTTTTGAAAATAAATCACCGAAATACAATATATAATCCATTTGGCCAGAGTAATTTTGTAAACTGCCTGACCCAAGCAGTTAGGTGAAAAGCATACAAACAACTGATCAGACTTCCTTGAACTGTTTTGTTCTTTGAAGATTAAAAAGTAATTGTCTGCGGACATCAAGAAGGTGCAGTCTGTAGTCTCCCTTATTAGTAAAGTTTGGAATTAGCAATTGTATGGACTGATTAATGTTAGTCTCTGTAGCCACTTTAGGCAGAAAGGAAGAGTTGGTCCGTAGAGACACCCTATCCTTATAGAAAATAATATAAGGAGGCTTAGCTGATGGGGCTTAGAGCTCAGAAATTATTTTTGCTGAAGTGATAGCTACTAAAAAAATCATTTTCCAAGAAAGAAATTTCATATCACATTTGTCCACCCATTTAAAGGATTTCTGAGCTAACTCCTGAAGGACCACTGTCAGATCCTAAGGAGGAGAGGGATCCTTTAATTGAGGTCTAGGGAGGAAAACTTCCATCATGAAAGCTTTACATAATCTGGAAGATGCCAGAGAGAATGATTCATTTCCAGCTTGTTAGTTGGAAATAGCTGCCAACTGAAGTTTAAAAGCAGAAAAGCTAGCCCCTTCCTTAAAAAGAGTAGCAAGAAAAAGAAGAATGGCCAAAGTAGGTGCTGAAAAGGGGTCAATATTCTGTTTGGAAGCCCACACAGAGAATCTTTTCCATTTGCTTCTGTAGGCTTTCTTGATGCAGACCTTCTGAAAGGCTAAGATAATGTCATGAACTGGGGAAGTGTACCTGGACCATCTGACTATCACTGGAAGTGGAGAGACCCATGTGGTCAGTTTGAGGGCATGGAGGCTGGTATATTGAATTCCTGATGGATGAGGTAGGAGATCTTGAGTGGGATCCAGTATCTATGGAGGACATTGCAAGTGAGACCAGAGGAAGAAGAACCAGATCTGTTGAGCCCAGAAGGGGGCAATGAGGATGACTGAGCTCTTCAGCCTGCCTGCTTTCTGTAAGAACTCTGGTACCAGAGGAACAGGATGATAGGCATAGATGAGACCCAGGGGCCAATTACGAATCAGATCATCTATCAGTGACTCCCTCAAATGGTGAATCAGAGTGAAGTACGTGCTACACTTGTTGTTGACGGGTTAGGAAAATAGGTTGCAGCAAGGCTGGCCCCAGCTGCTGAAGATTATATTTACTACTGTTTGATTGTGGGGCCACTTGTGAGGAATCAGAATGGACCTGCTGAGTCTGTCTGCCATGGCGTTAGTTTCCCCAGTAAATGCGTTGCAATGAGAAAGCAGTCTGAAGAGATCGCCCATTCCCAGACCCTCATGGCCGCTCTGCACAATTGGTTACTCCTGGTTTGTTGATGTACCAGACTACTGACATGCTGTCTGTGTGGATTGCAATAGTCCCTAGAGGGACAATGTCCTGAAAAGCTTGCAACATTAGAAGGACTGCTATGATCTCTAGGATATTGATATGCAACTTGGTCTCTGAGGAGGACCACATGCCTTAGACCATCTTTCCCAGGAAAAGCCCCCCCACCGCAGTTGGGAAATGTCTATGGTCACGTGGCAATTGGAGGAAAAAGGGAGAATGGCCTGCCTAAAAATAGGTCATCTGACTGGATCCACCAGCAAACATGATGTTTGCAGATTGGAGTGAGTCTTATGGGAAATAATAGAGGCTGGTAAAGAAAGGACCACAGTACCGCCAATGTCCATTGAAGGATTTACATAAAAGAATCATGCTAGAGGAACTAGAAGAATGGCAGCTGACATAGACCCAAGAGTTTGTAGCACTAGTCTTACTGCAGGGGATGGATGAGACAGTATGGGTCACACCTGATTTCTCAATGATGTGAAGTGATGAAGAGGTAATGATGCCACATGAGTCATAGTATTCAGTTAAGTTCCTATACATTCCAGAGTCTGTACAGGAGTTTCATTTGATATGGCATGGTTTATTGAGATGCTTAAGGAGTTGCAGATCTGAAGCAAGTAATCCCCAGCTGCCATGACTGCAATGTATTTGTTGAACTCCCTGGGGGCTGTGGTGAGCCCATAGGGCAGTGCTCTGAATTGGTAGTGATTGTTTCCCAGCCAAAAGTGCAGCTGTCTCCTGGAGTGCCTGTCTATTTTGATGTGACAGTATGCATCTTGGAGATCTATAGAGCACAACCAATTGTCCTTGCATAGAAGAGGCAGGATGGAATGAACCATAACCATTCAGAACTTTGACTTCTTTAAATACTGGTTCAAAGTCCCCTGTTTTATTTGGCACCAAAAAAGAAACAGGAGTAAGTTCTGAATCCTATCTGGTCAGGTGGAACCTCCTGGATGACTCTTTTTTGTAGCAGCTTTTGTATTTCTTGAGCTGCATATTCCCTCTGACTTGATGGAATGTCGAATCATTTCTTTCTTTGGACTGGAGGTGGTAGGAAAAAGGGTATGTAGTAACCTCTGAATATGATTCTTAGCACCCATGAATTTCTTGTGATGTTTGTCCAGGCATCAAGGTGCAAGGAAAATTGACCCCCAGCTGCCACCAGAGGTGGACAGTTGGGCAACACTTTAAGAGAGCTAATAGGGCCTATCAGACAAGGAGTCTATAAAGCCTTGATTTTGTGGACTCCCTCTGCCTCTTGGGTGATATCACCCACTGAAACGTCCTCCTTTGTCTCTGGAGGAAGTTTATCTGTGCAAGTCCTGAAAAGGTCCCTGAAATCTCTCTAACCATGTTTTCTTACCACCCTGCTGGTCCCTGAACAATGTATGTTGAGGGGTAGAAAATTTTATTCCAATGGCAGATAGAGTCTTTCCCTTGTGTTTGCTGTGGGTGAGTGTATTTTTCCCTGATTCCTGAACAAAGATGACCCAGGGGGGCATTAACAAATGACTCCTTAAAGGGTTCTGCAAAGTTGCATAGCCTCATCCAGGCATGTTTCGTAATGCCTATGCCTGAACTGGGCTGCTTGTGAGGCACCCCCTACCACATGGGAGATCAGCCTCATTGACTGGAAATGGACAGAAGAGTGGCCAGTTAAAGAGTGACCTTCTTGAGGTCCTCTGCAGACATGGGCTCAGAGATAGAGTTTGACAGCTCCTTGGTCAAATATCTCTGCAAACGAGTGAAGTGTGCCAGGTAGTTCAACAACCTCAGTCCAAATGTAGTTGAGGTGTATACATGCTTTCCAAATCTGTCCATCACTCTGGACTCCATGTTCAGTGGCTAGAGGAGCTTTGTTCAGCTAACTCCTTCTTAGTGGCTGCTGGCAGAACTCTGGCATCAACTGGGATTCCCTTGCTTCAGTGAGGGCTATCTGAAGTGGGAACTAAAAAGTTGTCCAGGCACTTGGGGATGGGCTCAACAGTGTCCAGTTCCTTCCAAGCCTAGCAGGAAACCAGGTCAATAAGTTCACCCACTGTGGGGGTCACCCAAGACGTAGATGGGTCTGTCCCATAAGCCTCCAGGAACACTGCTTCCTCAGGACAAGGATAATGGGAAGATCAGCCACTCTTCTGTTTGAGGATTTCCAGGATGTTCCCAAAGGAGACATCATCAGATATCATAGGTTCATAGGTTCAAGTCCGCTAGAGGGTTAGGCCTATGAGTTCTAGTTAAAGCCTAGCCATAGGTTTTTGTGGCTGGGAACTATACCCATTATTTTGCTGTGCCTCTGTTCCTTTGTGACACTGAGGTAATCCCCATTAACTAAGTGTAATCCTTTCCTGTTCCATCATTCTTCAATCCAATCATTTTACAAGATGCACTGCCTCACATATACCAGGATTTTTTTGACTCTATATAGGCAGCTTTGGGAGGTAATGGCATAATCCCTGGGTATCTCTTATTATCTCTCAAGCGGGTCGATTATTTAGAATCAGGTCACTGCTGTGGTCTCCTCAGGATTGGATTTTTGGGTTTTAGTCTTTTTTGTTTCACTCATAAAGCTCATTATGTGAGATGATATTTGGTGAGGCAAAAGTCAAATCTCGTTTCTAATGATGATGTGAGAGGAGTGGGTTCTTTAGGTCAGAATGGCAGTTGGACTGATCCTTTTTGGGACTCTTCCTTTTGGTGAGGAACTTTGCAGGCAGCAGAGCAGCTGGGGTTGAATAGTCAGATACATTATGGTGGGGCATTGTACTCAATCATTGGTATGATGAGAGTATGGGTGATGAGGGCACTGTACCTCCACCCTTCATGATAAGGTCCCTTCATGAGAAGGTCTTCCTGACTCCTTTAGCTACATGGGTCTACTCATGACAGACTACTGAGAACCTGATCAAGTCCCTAATCACTTCCCAGCCTTCTGATAACTTTCTGTGTAGAGTGGATTTTTGGTAGCTAGGGTAGTCCGAATAAGCCTTCCCTATGACTATCATTTTTTGCATTTTTTTTTCTTTGGCTCTGTATGGCCATGGCTCTTGCTTTCTGCAGAGACTTTTCTCTCTGTTTCCTGTGGCTACTTATCTATGTCACCCAGTTTTTTGGCATTCATCTGAGTGTCCTTCCATTCTTTCCCTCCTTTGTTTGCTTGCTTTTCTGTTGGAAAAGTAGTCCGGAGGTGTAGATGCCACTCCTTTGTCCTCATGTACACCACTTGTGACAGGCTTTGAGTCTGACATTGCTTGTCACTCTGACATGACCCAGTGCTTCTGTCTTCTCCAGTGTGCCCAATCTGTGGTTTACCTATGTATTTTTAAGCCTGGGTATGAGTTTCTGAATGATGAAACCTTATGGGTTATCCGAGGCCGCCAGTATCTTCAGCAGCTGTATGGACTGCCTTTCCCTCATCAATGGCTTTGGTGACTGTTTTGAAAAGTCAACCAAGTGCCTGGACAAAAAGTAAAGGCATGATCTGCCTTTGACAAAGCCAAAGTGGGATGGATCAAAGTTCTCAAATTTATATATCAGCTTAATTATGGGTCCAGAAGGCATCCTCCAAGCTTTGTCAATTTAGGCTGGTTCTTAATTCTGCATGGCTTAATTCTGTCATGTGTGATGGAAATGGGACCACAGTTGCAGTCGCCATCCAGGATGTTGTTGGAGGTAAGACAGTGATTAAACAGCTGTCCAAGTGCTGGTCAGGTTCCTCTAGTTGTGGGTGGTGGCTTCCCGGTGGTGGGCACAACTAACATGACCAGGAGGATCGAGTTTTTCATTGGAGAGCAGTTCTCCTTGGCGTTGGATTTGTGCCTTTGAGGCAGGTCAATTTTGCAGCTTTGACTCTCCTTTTGGGTATCGGGGGAGAAGTTTTCTGGGGACTTGGGGCTGTAATATGGGCATAAAGTGTGTGATCATAGTATTGTAGGATCAGTAATCTTAGAATCATTTCTGAGCATCTCTTTCCAAATCTAGGTTTTTTTATCCAGAAATCATTAAGTTTTATTGTCTTTCTATTCTTATTTGTATTTTCTTTTCAAAATTTTTCTTGACTTTTTTTTATTTTTCTTTTTTTTTATAACTGGATGATTTTAGTGATCCTTTTTTTTTAAGGATTTTTAATTTCTGCTATCTCCTTTTTTTGTTCTTTTTTGTTTTGTTCTTTGTTGTTGTTTATGGCTGGTGTGCTTGCCTTTGTTTGTTGCTCTTTTTACCTTTTTTTGGCTCTTTTGTCCACCATGCATCTGTGTGGGTGCTGGTAGTGCTGTAGAGCTGCAGTAAGGCAGGTTTAAGTATTTTTCGGCGTCGGCCTTGGGGGCCTTAAAGAGACCACACTAGTCTTAGTCTCTAGAAGTGTGAGTTCTGTGTGAGCTTTTTTAGAGGTGTTTTTTTTTTTGGTTGTGGGTGGGCTTGGGTGGTCTTGAGGAGTGTTGTTGTGATGGGAGTTCTTAGAGTGGGTGAGCTGTGGGTATACTGTAGTTTGTGGTGCTTGCATCCAGTGAGTTTGATGATGATGGATATATTGTTTTCTCCTTGTGTGTGATGATGAGTGGTGAGTTGTTTGGCATTTGAGTTTATGAATTCCAGGAACTGTTTGTTTTAGGTTGAGGGTTGTTGGAGTTGCTGAGTGTAGTGTCTATATTAGTGTTGATGGATGTATTATGAGGTATTGGTGTTCCATTGAAGTATTTATCCCTCTGTTGTTTTCAGGTGAGCAGTGTGTGGTTGAGTGTTTTGTGAGGGTGGCCTGTAACATAAGGCAATGTGCACTTGTCACAATATGGTGCACCTGATCCTCTCTGAGCAGTCGTGCCACCTTGTGGTGCTCCACTGGATGGTGTGTGGTACTTGATGAATATGGATACCCCCCCCTTTTGGTGGTTTGTTCTTTTTTGGATACGAGCATGATAAGGTAAAAACTGAAGTGCCTGTTGGTGCGTGCTCAGGAGCCCTGATCAGTTTTCTGTCACTGACAGACTGCTCTAGAGGTTCTGAACTGAAAGAGCATCTTGATTTGCATTTTCTGATTTGAGCTGAGCAGCATTGCATTTTTTTCCTTTTTTGTGTTTTAGGGTGGTAGGTTTTAGGTTTTTTTTTTGCCTTTAAAAAAGTAAAAGGTGGCGAGGGGAGCCTTTGCCAATATCCCTTGGCATCTGAAATTGACAGGTGACAGGTGTCCTTAGCGAGTGGCAGTGTGGCTTGTCCCTTGTGTCATCCCAGACAGACAGACATTTGATCCCCACTGATGATGACACCCAGAGTTTAAGCCAGTTGTTATAGCTGATCATATCATCTCTGTATTGTGGCATCATTCTTGGTCTGTAGGAGACTGCTCAAGGTCAGGGTCATACCTCCTGCCTGGGCATAATCAGAGAGCCTCCTCAATCTCTCATGTAGTTTCATCAAGGAGATCAGGTGGGGTACACCAAGTTACCACAATGGACAATGACTGAAGCACTGCTGTACCTAGAGACCTTTGACTGAGTGCTGGCTATTATATGTGTTAGCAGCCCCAGGCAGCTTGCTCAGACCTTCTCACCTCTACTCAGTCTGGTGGCGGGCCAGTGTGTCTGACTGGAGTCACCAATGACTAGTGTGTCTGGCATTGTGTTTGTGGTGTTATAGGGCTGTGACTGTTTGACACTCTGACTCTATGTAGTCTATGTTGTTGGTGTGTTGTGTTCTGGTGGTGGGTGTTTTGGTGTCTGCTTTGGTGGCCTCTGCTGTTTTGTGGGATTTTTTTCAGAGAGCATGAGTATGTCTTTGTGTGTTTATGTGTATGATTGAGGGATCTTTCTTCATCATCAAAATTGGTGTCTTCTGTGAGAGACTCCATAGGGGAGTGTATGAGCTTCCTCTTATATGTTCTCTTCCGAAGTACCTCTTCCATGGGGTGTTCAGGAGAGCTGTTGGAAGGGGGAGAGATCCCTCTGTGGAACATGTGTGGAGGTTTCCTGGAGCTGGCTGACCTTGAGGAGCAGAAATGATGGGTGCAGATCTCAGACTCAATGAGGGGCAGGGAGATAGGATCTGAGATTAGAGAGGACAGCTCTTTATGCAAAGAGAAAGCCCTTTTTACTACCTGAAAGGGTGATGAACCTGGGGAAACCTTTCCCCCCTTGCATGGACCCGAAGCAGCCAAGGACAATAGATTGGGGACAACCCTGGATCCAAGCCCTCTAGACAGAATTGGACATGAGCTGTCCAGAGTAAAGGCACTGAGAGGAAGTGATGACTTCAATAAAGTAGGAGCTGAACCCATCCCCTCAGACCCAGTTCTGATCTCTTGGATACAAGACCCCACCTGATCCGAAGGTATTGGAGCAGGGTGGTCAGGAACACCATCTTAGTTGAGGAGCAAAGCTTCCTCAGATCCAACACTGAATCCCTCAGGAATCTTGGATTTTGGGACTCTGAAACTACAGGTCGGATTAGAGAAGGAGACAGTACTTGGCTGGCCAGGTGTATTCATGAATCTGAGAGGCGATGAAGTTGGCAGGACCCCCAACTAGCTCTGAGCCCTGAAAAATCTCCTCATCATCTTGTCCTCATCGGCCTCTGTTGAGCTCCTTGAAGATCAGAATGATACTGTGGATGCTGGCCTAGAATGCTTTCTTGGGGTTTGAAATAATTGTGAAGGCAGAGCCATTGAAACAGGCTTTAAAACAAACTCCAGTGACCAGCTCCTAACTGTCAAATCCAAGGGTTTGGGATCTGAGTAACAGGTAGATGATAAGGGACAGCTCACGATGGAAATCATGCCTGTGCCTGTGGATCTGAGGGAGGTGCAATGGTCTTCATATCTGAAGAGGTCAGATCTGAAGTCTTCCTGATTTTTTTCAGATAGCTCCAATACAGCCCTCTGAGACTTCTGGAGGCCTGGAATCAATGGAAAGTTAAGGAGCTTTAGAGGGGGTTTGAGCCCCAGAAAAAGAAGCTGGAATAAACCCTCTAGTATCAGTTTGTTGCACCTGTTAGAGAGGGTCCTGTGGTTAAAGGTGGAGCAAATATCACAGGATGACTTAAGATGTTCAGGCCTCAGACAGTAAACGCATTTCTTGTGAGCATCAAAATTGGGGATCTTATGCCCACAAGAAGTGCATTTCTTAAAAGCAGTAGGTTTCTAAGACACTTCCACAAATAGAGAAACAGTAAACTAACTTTAGCTAACTAACTCTAACTGCAAGAACTATAGTAACTATACAAAAAACAGAAGAACCTGAGAGGGTAATAAAGCATGAGCTACACACTCTAAGTTACACTGTACTAAATGCACACTCTAACCGCACAATTTTTTTTTTGTTTATATATCTCTAGATATGTCAGGTAGAACCCTCTAGATATATCACTAAAGTTACAGAAATAAGAAAAGTGCCAAAAAGACACAAAAGGCAAGGAAGAAAGAAGAAAAGAAAACCCTAATTCCAGCAATAAACTATAGACAATTAGAGTGAGGAGGAGAGCAAGAAAAACTAACTATAATACTTAAACAGCAAAAGATTAGCTAAAGCTTAACAGAATAGTAATATACAAAGTAGGCTTGTCACGAAGGCGGCAAATGAGATCAGAGGAGTTGGGGATGGGATAGAGCATTATAGCAGGAGGAGCTAGAGATTTGGATCTGAAGTCTTGTATATGTGACCGAGTTGAATCCGAGGATCAGTTCCTAGACCCATTCATGAGGAAGAATGCAAAGGACAACATCAGATGGTTAGATTTTCTTTCCATGCATGGTAAAGAGGAAGAAGCATTTCTACTTCATTCAAAGATATATGTGCTCATATACAACCTAAGGTTCTTTATGCATTATTATTCTCATGTTAATTCAGTGACAGCTTACAGCAAACTATATACCAAGCTTCTTCATAAATGCAACTTATGCTTACTACTTATCTGTCACACATATTTACTATTTATTTGTTATAGATATTTGTACCATATTTGTTGTTTACCTGTCATAGCTAGATTTTGCTGTGTTCATAGTTTGATCCATTGCAAACAAACATATCTACTTTTTGTTTCTTTGCAAAATAATGTACGCATGCATGCATAAATGTTGTATGTACATTTCATGCCTAGCAGAGTCAAATCAGCCAGA
Source organism: Protopterus annectens (assembly GCF_019279795.1). Lineage (NCBI taxonomy): Eukaryota > Metazoa > Chordata > Ceratodontiformes > Protopteridae > Protopterus > Protopterus annectens. Next base: position 512,333,133 of record NC_056726.1, on the reverse strand, counting down.
GAGTGGAGATCACAAAACATATGACTGTCACTCACACGTAAAAAGTGGTCTTTAGTTTTGGGAACCCTTCATATAATCAAATGTTCGTAATCTCAAACATGTTTAACATTGGCAGAAGTGATGGAAATACATTTGTTTGCTTCTGCTGGTGTTACGTCTGTGCAAGATTGTGCACAGTGGGGATCAGAGAAATTGCCCTTCTCCCACTCTAGGGTGATCTTGGAGTTAGTATATATAATTAACAGGGGGTGTGGGGGATGTAGGGGAGATTGCCCCCTGCAAAATGCATAGGTGTTTTGTTTTTTCACTGTTTTGGGTTTCTGTCTTTTGGGATTGATCATTAACCATTAGAGGTTTGTGTACTTCGATGTTTGAAGTACATCCTTAGTTTTCTGTGTACGTTTGTTATAAAATAACCCTGCAGTGTCACTATTAGATTGACTAAACAAATGCTTTTCTTAGTGGCAAACTGTTATTTCTATGATAAAAGAAACTATTTGCTGAGATGAAAATCTAATATGTCACTGTTATGATAAAACTGGTGACAAAATTACCCAGAATAATGTACATTAAAATATGCTGTGCTTGTCTATGCAATATGCCCACTGGCATATGGCAGTCATTGACAAAGTAAAACAGGTAGATATCAGTGCAAGACAAAACTCTGCAAGACAATGCACTGATATGAAAATAAATGTAATTTTTAAACATGTCCTGTATTCAATACCAGCAATCACCACATGGGCCTTTGTCATGCCACTTTACCCATTCCTGTCATCACTTATCCCCTTAGGTTTCAGCCTCATGGGTAAATCACATGAGCAATGGACAAACCAGCATGACTAAAGGTTTAGGCAGTGATTACCACTCTTTTTCAGATGCTAGTTTGTCAGAGCATTAAGAAAATACAAACAAATTAACAACAGTGCAATCTGGAGTTTACAATAACAGTATTAGGCTAACTTTTTGTTTTTTTGTTCTGATTTCCTGCCAAGGAGTGTATCATATAACTTGTTTGCAGTTAAAAGCTTTCTCTAGAGTTTCCTTGCTCCTTTATCTGTTTAAAATTTTCATTTAAAGGCTCACTACTGCTTTTCTGCTGTGATAGACATTTTTGCAGTTTTTTTCTACCCAAGTAGTATGGGTATTTGTAGCATTATCCATAATCAGGCTTGTGTTTTGGGCCTAGTTGTTGTGGAGGCTGTGTGTCTGAGCTCATGTTCAAGGCCATCTTAGTTTAGCCAAAGCCATACTGCATTTCAGTGAGAGGGGATTGTTTATGGTCACTTTCTGATTGGAGTTACCTGGACTAATGCTTGGAGTAAGCACCTCATTGGTTCTGTCGAGCTTTTTTTAAAGTTGCTTCAGGTTTCAAATTTCTGTTACCTAAGAAGTTAACTTGTGAGTGTTTCTGCCATTTCACACTGAGCTAATCGGAGGAAGGGCACTTAGCAAACTCGGATCTGTAATATATAGTATTAAGTATCCTGTTTTTTGCTTATTTTTACGAGTTAATTATAGCACTTTTATTGTCTGCTGCATACTTTTCTAGCTAGTTTCACTATGTCTGAGGTATTAACTGGATATTGTCTACATTTATTAAGCATCTGTTTGGGTTTTTTGTTCTGATTTCCTGCCAAGGACTGTATCTTATGCTTGGTGGCTTTGCAGTTGCCTGCCCCTACTGTAAATTTGATCTGCGATACTCCTCCCAGTCTAGTGTCATTACCTCATTCTACCTAATGCAGGGAGAACATTTGAGAAGGCCAACCCACTTAGTTTCTGCTCCTCCTTTCCCCTTTCCACTTTACAAAAAAAAAAAATTCTAAGCTTGTTTCCTGCCTTTCTTGTAAGGCGTCTAGTCCAGATACAAAACTGCTGTATCCAGGACTGTTTGTAAGCTTCTGAGCCCTAAAGCCTTTCTGTGTTGGAGGGAAGCCTTCTAGCTTAATTTTGTATCTTAGAACTAGCTTTTTAGTTTCAGCACTCAAATCTGTTTCTTTGAGCTCAGCACTTGTTCAGAACTCATTATAAGCATTAAATAAGCTACAAATTATCACAGCACTCAAGTTTACTCACTTGTCTAGAGGAAAACAGCTTTTAGTACTTAATAAATAAGCATCTATCCAGGGATGTCTAAGGGTCAGCTCCCAGTGTTTTCTCCTGTCTACCTAATGAATCTGGGCATCTTGGGGCAATGCAACAATTGCCTCATGTACACAGACAACCCTCACCTCCTACCACCCGACACTACAACCTGTGAGAAATGCACTTATATAGTCAAACTGGAAGCAAAGCTCTCTTCACTCAAGACTGGACTAGACAGTCAAGAGGAGAAGGTAAACACTTGCACCACACCATACTCATCACATAGTTCCTCAATACCTACACCACCAAAACCATACATAGAAACACAAAACACACACCTACATTCACGGAGGCTCGCACTAAAAATCTACCCAAGCAACAGGGACCTCCAAAGCAGAAACGCAAGAAACCTCCACCCCCCCAAGACAACCCAAATGACACATAGCCCACAAACTCAGTGTGCCACTCAACCACAGTTACTGTCAACTGCCTGTCGAGTGCCAGTATCTGCCACATAACGCACGCACTCAGGTCACTCCACAAGTACAAATATGACTCTGTCATTGTCCATGTTGGTGTGAATGACCTGAGACATACCTCCCTGGACTACATGAAAAAAGACATGGAGGAACTGTCCGATCTTGTAGCCCAGGCAGGTATGACCCTAGCCCTGAGTAGCAGCCTGCCATCACCCAGAATGATACCACAGTACAAGGACAAAATGATTGACTTCAACAATTGGCTAAAATTCTGGTGTCATTCTAAGGGGATCCAGCCTCTATCTGCCTTGGATGACATGATCAACAAACCACGATGCTTTGCCAGACATGGCCTGCACCTGTCACCCTTGGGATTCTGGATACTGGCTATGGCTCTTGTCACCTCTATAGTGCCTTTTTTAGTCAAGGTTCAAATGATAAATTCACCACTGTAACAGATACAAGCAAGCAAAATCTGAGGGTAATGCTACTCAATGCTATAAGTCTAAACCTCAAAATGTACTCACTCGAGGCACTCCTTAAAATGATGAACATCGACATCTGTGCAGTGACTGAGACCTGGTTCAGAGAGCACCCCTGCATTACCAGGCTATAATTCATACCATACCTTTTGGCCAACTAACCTGGACTGAAGCACTAAAGGCGGAGGCGTGTCCATATTTATTAAGGATATCCACACCTCCAGGCTAGTTGCTCAGCATAATGCAGGCGAGATTATCCAAGTGCAACTAACTCTGGGCAAGACCGCAATCCAAATTGCAGATTGCTACAGATCCCCCACCAAGCCCCAGGATTCCCACTCCTCATTTCTTGATACACTGGAAAATATTAGGGTACAACCTAACAATGGGTGATTGCAACTACCCCACCATTAACTGTGAAAACTACTCATGTACCAACTCTTGTGCTCAACGTTTTCTGGAATTCATAAATTCCAACACCTTGGATCAACTTATCCACACCCCCACCAGGGGTAGCAATATCATAGACCTGGTCTTTACCAACAGGGGCAACCAGTGTTCCACACCAGAGGTCAATTCCTCGTTGGTCAGATCCGACCACAAGCTAATCACCCTAGACATCCACATCCCAGCCCCACCCCCCATTAGGGAAACCACCATAAAAAATTTCTCCAAAGTCAAATTCACGCTTCTTAAGACAGAAGTGGCAAACTTCATGATACCCATGCTGATGGACAATAGAGGTACGACTGCTGAATCCTACACAAATGCACTTTATAAGCACTTACATGAGTGCATGGATCATGCAATCCCTAAGAACCAAGATGCTATCCTCCAAAAAAGGAAGCCAATCTGTTGGTCCCCTGCCATAAACAAACTCTACAACAGAAGAAAGAAACTGTTGCAAAAAAAGAGTAAAATCCCATGATTGGAGGAACTCCCTGGTCAGCCTCAGTAAGAAGCTGAGATCCCTTATAAAATCCTCCAAAGCTAGTTATGAAAACAAAATCGCCACTGATTCTAAAGACAACCACAAAACATTCTATAGCTATGTCAATAATCTCAATGGCAACACTCAGATCTGCTCTGAGTTACAGCATAATGGCACTAAATATACGGAACCAACTGCTATTGCCAACATCCTGGTAGATAGGTTCAGTGCTAACTTTATCCCCCCATCCCCTAAAGGGCCCATCTCTATACCGGAAGAATGCAAAGTTCCTGTAATCACGGCTGCACAGTTAAAAAAACACACTCTCCAAAGCCAAGAACACAGCATCCATGGGACCTGACAGCATCCCAGGATGCATTCTACATGAACTACAGAACGAACTGGCACCCCACCTAAGTACCATGTTCAATCAAAACCTCACCTCAGGTTTTGTGACCACTGAATGGTGCACAGCAACGGTTATCCCACTCCACAAAGGGGGAGCTACCACCGACCCCGTGAACTACCGCTCCATTAGCCTGACGAGCCTGGTCTGCAAGGCTATGGAACATATCATCATGGAACTTATAAACAATGACAATGGCAATCTTCAAACTCAGGACCTCACCCAGTTTGGGTTTGTAAAAGGCAGATCATGTCTCCTAAACCTGATAGACTTCTTTGAAGTGGTCACCAAAGCTGTAGATGAGGGTAAGATGGTTCACACTTCAGACCAGTGACAAGTGGAGTACCACAGGGTTCAGTCCTGGGTCCTCTCCTGTTTGGTATCTACTTATCTGAGGTACAGGCTAACACAGAAGGTCTTTGGCTAACAACGTTTGCAGATGACTGCAAACTAGGAGCCATAATCAAAACTCCTAACGATGTGGACATCCTACAAAAGGGCTTCACTGAGACAGATGCCTGGTGTCAAAGCCATGGCCTCAAGCTCAATGCCAAAAAGTGCATTGTCATCCCTTTTGGTTAAAACTCTGTACCCATGAACTGCCACATAGGCAGTAGTCTACTTAACACCGAAAGTGTGATAAGAGACCTTGGGACACAGGTGGACAGTAGTCTCTTCTTTAAAAATCACATTGTCACAGTAGTCAGGAAATCCTTCTGCATGGCACACCTCATCACAAAAGGTTTCTCATCCAGGAAAAAAGAGGTCATTGTTCCCCTTTACTCATCACTCATTAGACCCATTATAGAGTACAATGCCCCTTTTGGTATGTACCTCACAAGACAACAACTGGAAAGGCCACAGAAATTCCTCTCAAAGAGGATTACGGGCCTCAAACAGATGCCCTACTCAGACCGTCTTAACAAACTCCAGCTTTACTCCATCACATATCGCCTACTCAGAGGCGATCTTTGCCTAACATACAAAGCTATGTCAAACTCAAAGCTGTTGGACATGCTCCACTTAAAGAAATCCCAATCCCTCTGAGCTACATGCTCTAAGGACTTAACCTTGTCACCACAATAAACAGAACATGCTGGAGGGATAGATTCCTGTCCCAGAGACTTCCCATACTCTGGAACAAACTACCTATCTATATCAAACAAAGCTCCTCATTAGCACTCTTCAAGAAAAATCTTGATGATTGGATGAGAGATAGGAAATTCATCCTGGGGATCACTTCTGTGGCTCTGTTCGACAGAGGCACAAGAAAATAATTTTCTTGGGTGGTAAAAGCCAGGGTACCATTTGGCTACGCTTATATAGGCCTTAGAGCCAATAGCCTAGTACCTACCTATGAACCTATGAAACTATGATTGAATGCAGACAGATGCATAACATTATCAAAATACATAGATCAGACCATTTTTGAGATGTCAGATAGTGTTCAACAGACTGTCCACATGCAATGTTAATTTTCCCCAAGCAATAGCACCTATGCAGGAACATTAACTTTCTATAAGAAGAGCTGAGATGAAAAGCCATGACAGTTACATGGAAAGTGAGTCCCAGAGTGAGGAACCCCCAAAGGAGTGTGAATGACATGTTGGTATAAGGGAATAGTAAAGCATTGTGAGGGTTATGCCAGGGAAAACATTGACCTGAATGCACATATGCACTATTTCACAATTAGCAGGTAACATAGTGTGTATCCATTGTTAAACTAGATTAGTTTAAAGATTAGCATACAAAGTAGCAGATGTGCTCTACGGAAAACGAGTACCAAACCATTGTCTTTCATGGTGTCACAGTAGTGCTGCCTCTGTTGTGCCCAGTAATAAATCTGCAGATATTGTAACACAGAGTCTGTGATTTTTACAGATTATGCCCCCTACACCACCTTACTCATAAGTTTAACCTATAACATAACTCTAATTCTAATTCCGTCCCTACACTTTACCTTAAAAATGCCTTTTCATAACACTACCACTACATAAGACACTCAAGACATGTATCGCATACAGCAGTATGCACAGATAACACTAAATCTGTTCTCTTAATCTAACCCTAACATGCAAACACTCCTATAGATACTTTCCAATGCCTAATTCTGAAACTTTTGGTAAATCCGTTTCGGCTTTCAAATCCCAGACTCTGATTAGCATTACCCACATACACTCAGTCTTCCTTCTTTCAACATCACCAGCACTCATGAAAGACTTTTTCACGTCCTTCCTTCTGTTGATGAATTGATGACTCAGAGTGAAGTCAACCCAAACACACACACACACACACACACACACACACACACACACACACACACACATAGTTATATGTATACAGATATAGATTTACATATAGATATAGATATATCTATAGCTATTGATATAGGTATAGATATAAATATAGAACTCTATTTCATTTCAACACCAACTCATTTAATCAACAAATAAAAATAATTTGTGGTATATTTCATTTAAAACTCGTTTTGTTGAAACTCCATTTCATCTAAATGCACTTCACTGAAAATTTCATATACTCAAAGTACACCTCCAAAAGCTCACCCTCCTAACTTAACTATACTAACTGTAGAGTTGCACAGCTGTGGAGTAATAAGAGTACTTCTGTCACACTGAATCATTGCTGGCACACATGAGTAATATGAGTACTCCTGTCACACTGAATCATTGCTGGCACACATGAGTAATATGAGTACTCCTGTCACACTGAATCATTGCTGGCACACACGAGTAATGTGAGTACTCCTGTCACACTGAATCATTGCTGGCACACACGAGTAATGTGAGTACTCCTGTCACACTGAATCATTGCTGGCACACACGCGTAATGTGAGTACTTCTGTCACACTGAATCATTGCTGGCACACATGAGTAATGTGAGTACTCTGGTCACACTGAATCATTGCTGGCACACATGAGTAATATGAGTACTCCTGTCACACTGAATCATTGCTGGCACACATGAGTAATGTGAGTACTCCTGTCACACTGAATCATTGCTGGCACAAATGAGTAATGGGAGTACTCCTGTCACACTGAAGCATTGCTGGCACACATGAGTAATGTGAGTACTCCTGTCACACTGAATCATTGCTGGCACACATGAGTAATGTGAGTACTCCTGTCACACTGAATCATTGCTGGCACACATGAGTAATGTGAGTACTCCTGTCACACTGAATCATTGCTGGCACACATGAGTAATGTGAGTACTCCTGTCACACTGAATCATTGCTGGCACACATGAGTAATGTGAGTACTCCTGTCACACTGAATCATTGCTGGCACACATGAGTAATGTGAGTACTCCTGTCACACTGAATCATTGCTGGCACACATGAGTAATGTGAGTACTCCTGTCACACTGAATCATTGCTGGCACAAATGAGTAATGTGAGTACTCCTGTCACACTGAATCATTGCTGGCACACATGAGTAATGTGAGTACTCCTGTCACACTGAATCATTGCTGGCACACATGAGTAATGTGAGTACTCCTGTCACACTGAATCATTGCTGGCACACATGAGTAATGTGAGTATTCCTGTCACACTGAATCATTGCTGGCACACATACACAAACTTCTAGATGTAGAGGTAAAACTAAAGAGTGGGCATTAGCAAGGAACTTAAAATGATTAACACTAACTTGAATTACAATGCATATGCTCCAAAACCAAGTTGAGTCATTTTCTACATGTTAATATAATTTTCAGTCAAATGTGATTAATCAAGTGTTCTTTAGATCAAACGCGTTTTCAATCAAATGAACCATGTAAATGAACTTTAGATCAGATGAACTGTAACCGGATATAGATATTGGCACATCATTGTGTATGCTGAGAGACATAACCTTGGGTTTGCAACTTTAAAACAATGTTTTTTGCAGGGAGAAAGCCATGCTGTACCCCCATGTGGGGAATGCACCTCCAAACCCTCCTGATAATTATATATTTTATCTCATAGATCATGCAGATTACCAGGGAAAGAGCATAGTTCCCAAATCTGGGGATTGTGCAACCATGCACAACTGTCAGCCAATTGTTTTCTCACCCAAAGTGTGCCAACAAAGCAGATGTCAACTTTAAATACTGTTGACTTACTTAAGGGCTACTGCATTTATCTATCTCTATATAAATATATATATATATATATATATATATATATATATATATATATATATATATATACTTCAGGTTTGCACAGTTCTGGCGAAAAGAGAAACACCTTACAATTGTGAACAAAATGGCACACTATGATCTAGTAGTAGAACAGATAAATATGAAAAAGTGAATCCATTCCATTACTTTTACCTTCAGATTGAGGGACCCTGCGATCTTGAAGTAGAGCTGATAAATGCGAATACATGAACACATCCTATGAGTTGTAGATTCAAAGATGAGGGACTGCAGAGATTGTATTCATGCAGTTACCATTTGTGGAATTCTAGATATTTCTATTCTGACCATTGTTGACCTCCAGTCTTCATTTATCACATGTCATTCTCATCGAGACATTCAGATCTCAGCATTACTTTAGGCTTTCTTTCATCAGAACTCTTTATGGATGAGTTTGCTTTTCCTTGAGTCAATTACATTTCTAATGCTATTAGTAGTGACACACAAAAGAAGTACAAGACACAGGTGGGTTCTCTGCTTTGTACACCATCATGGGACAGGTGTACAGGTACCAGGGGGATTCTGGGGATTCTGCAATTCACCCTATTTCCCTTGGAGCACTTGGGAAACAAAGTCTGATGGACTTGCATACAATCATCATATCTACACCATGGTTATCCCTAGTTTACATTGTAATGATGCTAATTTTTATTGGATAGTTTTAAAAAGAACTGGAATAATAGTATTGGTGTATAGATTAAAACAAAAGAAAAAATGGTTACTCTCCATGCTTTGTGAAAAGAGGATTGAATATGAAGGTAAATTTGGAGAAATTTAACAATGATTAATCTGGAGATAATGTTAACAAAGCAGAAAAATGTTTACATGTGGGACTTGCAAATGCTGTAAATTTTTAAATGATGGACCTTATATATATCAGTTGGGTCATATTCAGAAACAATACCATGCTCAGGCACATGCAGCTGTAAAAGTAAAAAGGTTGTTTCTTTACCTCCTTGCATGACTTAACAAGCATTTTAGGTTGCCAAGAATGAGTGACAATTAATCAAAGAATTTAGGAACACACATACTATGTAAAGGATATAATTGTTGCTAATACCCTTTATAAACATTCGATCAATTGTAATTTTTTAACAATTTTAGTTTTTTATAATTGACGAGATTGCAGTTTCACCCAAATGTAGTTGCTGGCAGGATACATATTAATATAAAGAATTTTAGTGGAAGTTGCTGTTAAATGCTTCTAACTCCCGGGGATCAATGACAATTTATCTGTTAATAGTATTATAAGAATGAGAGCAGCCAAATTATAAAAAGGTTTCTTTTGTAGTGGATTATATATGTTTCTCCAGAATGTATTTATTATATTTTTCTCATACATTTTAGAAGAATTTTTGGTGTTGTGTGTATTTTTAATTGTGGTGTCAGCTGATTTTTAAAGTCATGTGATATTTTTTAGTCATGTGACTATAAGGAATTGTGTCAATGTCTTTTAAATGTTGGGATTACCAGAGTCTGATGAAGTTTTTTTTAGACAAAAGCTCTTAATCTGAATTAATAAAATTGTGTAGACATGGAAAGACATATTTACACTTGTGTTTATTTTTTTACTAATTATATATTTTATGTCAGCGATCATACATATTAACAGGGGGAGGACATATTTCCCAACCCTGGAGATTGTGCAACCATGCACAACTGTCAGCCGTCTATTGTGACCAAAGTGAGTCAATAAAACAGATGTCAACTTTAAAGACTAGAGACTTAATTAAGGGCTATAATAGCTATCTATCTCTCTATCTATAAAGCCTTTATAGCTTCTTGGCTGCACAGCTTTGTAGAAATGAGAAGCACCTTACTAGGGTGAATAAAATGGCAGCCTGTGATCTTGAAGTACAGCTGATAAATGTTAATACGTGAAAACATTCTATGAGTTGTAGATCCAAAGTCGAGGGACTACAGAGATTATATTTATATAGTTACTATTTGTGAAATTCTAGATCTTTCCATCCTGACCATTGCTGACCTCAAGCTTTCAGTTTTTACCTGTCCTTCTCATTGAGGAATTCAGATCCCAATATTGCTATAGGCTTTATTGCTTCATTTGTACTCTTTATGGATGAGCCCGCCTTTCCTTGATCAAATTACATTTCTGGTTCCATTACTAGTGGCAGACAAAAGAAGTGCAAGACACAGGTGTGTTCTCTGCTTAGTACACCATCATGGGATAGGTGCACAGGGAGCAGTGGGATTTTGGTAATCAGCCCTATTTCCCTTGGCTATTTGTGAACCAAAGTATTGTTCACCTATATAAAATAAGCATGTCATCTACACCATGGATTTTACTGCACAATCCTGTCTTTCTCAGCAATATTTTGTACTAGCCTCTAGGTTCCAAAAGTGGGGTCATCTGTGATGGTGAATCCAGATACACACAGACACACACACACACACACACACACACACACACACACACACACACACACACACACACACACACAAAAACCACCACCGCCAGGCAAATGAAAGTCTGCTTACAGTTGCTTTCATTCTTCCTCCTGCCTGCCCATGTGATATCTGAGATGCAGGAAGCCTGGTAGGATGACATCTGAAGCTGACAGTATATCAGTTTTTCAGGTACTGAAACTGTTTAGATACTGAAATTGTTAAAAGCGATCATGTTGAGAGGACATAAGTATGATGAAGTGATGGATATATCATTTCATATGATGTTAATTACATTATAGAGGAATATTCAGCTAGGTAATAGTGGAAGAGAAGCTACTTCTGCTTCAAATCTATAAAGTAATAATCATTTCCTACTCCATGTTAAAAACTACTTCTGAGGGCATAGATTAACTGATTTTCACATTGTTTACATATTTGTAAAAATATGGCTAAATATGCTGCTTAAGAGACATGCCTGAAAATGACCCACAGGAATCCTTGAGAAAGGTGAACTGTCAAACCTCATGTCAGAAAAACAAACTCATCCAACAAACAACAGGTACTTAATCACCCACCTCCCTAACCTGTACACAGCAACTTCAAAAGTTGCAGAATCTCAGAGAATAGGGCAAACTCTTCACGCCCTGCAAATATGGTGTAATATTTCATATTTCAATGAAAGTCTAATTGAATGAGTTTGTTTTGATGAGCTTATAACATTGATTATTCAGTGAATAATTTGACTGAATGTAACATTTAAAGAACAGGAAAATTCACAATGGATCAGCAGCCTGTATTCCTGTAGAGCTTGGTATCCAGGAGACTATAATTAGCATCTATAACTATTGGCACATGAGGGGAGATATGGATATGGGATAGCGAAGAAAGAGCATTATTTGTATTATATAGAAAGGTAGCATTAGAGTGGTACGTATTCTTCATTAACTCCCTTTAGAAGGACCAGCAAAGTGCAACAGCTACAGGAAAAGTATGAGGCTCGGCAAAACTGGCAAAAATTGATCCATAAGAAGAGTCATTTACTGACCTTACCACCTTTAGACAGTCCACAGATACATGCATTCTGTATAAGCCACTGACTCCACAAAAAGCATAAATAGGAGGTACAAGCCTGCAGACCTATCGAGTACCTCTATGCAGTAAAAAAAAATGCTCACAAATATCCTTCGAATTGCTTTGTGTGACTCATAGTAAATATCCATTACAGTTTGTGGTCTGCATGAAAAGCCTGGAAATTAAATTCTCAGAAAAGATCTTTTAAGTAAGTCAAGCAAATACAATAGACTGCCTTAACAACGAAAAGAAACTTGCAGGAAGACTGGAATGAGAAGAAGGTATTACTTACATTGAGCAATATACGTAATGACATTTTCTCCACCTAATAAGTTTTGACGGTTATAAGAAATTAAGCAAGACAAGATTAATTTCAGTACATTTGCCAAAGCTTGTCACCACATTTTGCAGTCTGTACTGAAGAAAACAGTGGAGTGGAATGCAAAGTACAAAACCAGATCTTTGCTCACATTTGAGTAGCAGAGGGGTATGTGCTGATTTTCAGCTAAAGTCTGATGGACAGACTTTTTAGCTGAATGAGTAGAGCAGTATTTGTAATGGAGGAATAAAACTTCAGCAAACATATTTACACTTCTAGAGGGGCACTGGAGCTTTATTGTTTACTATCCAGGCCATTGCTTGTGTTTATATCCCACCTAAGTATACCCCTTCTGTTCCCCATCACACTCTGCAGATATTTTGGTAATACATGGCTTACTTTATACTTAGATCATTATCCCACCTCACCCTCAGAATAAAGCCTGTCTCAACTGCTACCCTGCTGTTCAATGTGATTTTGAATATATCTCATCCTTTTCATGTGCAGCATTCATTCACAGCTTCTTTTCTGTAGATGGGTGTCAGTGAATTCCTGTTGCTCAAACAACTTTATTCTCTAGCAGTTACACTTATTAGTATTCCTATGCTACTATTCATGCTTAATGTGTGTGTGTGTGTGTGTGTGTGTGTGTGTGTGTGTGTGTGTGTGTGTGTGTGTGTGTGTGTGTGCGCGTGTGTGTGTATTTGTGTATTTGTAATTCTTCTTTCCAATGCTGCGTACTATTGGTGTACTTTTTTATTGTTGTACTAGTGTATTACTCTTGTCCTTGGAGAAGTCACTGATGAAATTTATATTACTTAGTTATCAAATGAATTAAATGGATAAAATAAATCAAATACAAAAAGCAAAGACAAAGAAAAATAACTGATATTTCATCTTTGTCAACAGTCCTTGATAATACCTGCTAATTTTGTGCAGTAGGTTTGGAAATGACTATAAAAATAATTAGAACAGAATGATTCTCCAAGGAGTCTGAAGCTTATGAAGGTCCCGGGGATGTAGAAGGCATTTTGTCCTATTCTCTGAATGTATGCAAGATGCTGAAAGGTGATTAGCTCACATTGTGTGCATTTAAATGTTATATGTTAGAGACATCTCGTTTAACTTGATTTGATTGTCTAGCCACAAAGTAGCTTTGGTACGTTCTTTAAACTAATCAGATTCTTCTCTCCGATTCTCTGTTATGGAAAGCTGGTCCCAGAATTTAAAGTAATTTGGACTCCGGACACAAGAAAAGGCCCAAGTAATTCTATCTGCTGTTATTCTTGCACTTTAAGCAAGAACTATGGCCAAAGTTGAATATGACCCAGATATTCAATTTCATTTCAATGTAAAATGGATTTTTTGATATATTTCACATTTCAAGTATGACTGCATTTTAATTTATTTAGTAAGTGAGCTGACCTTTGACAAGCCTTTTCCAGTCATGAAACAAGGCAAAAGAATAAGAAGTGATCATGCAAAGGTCTATACAAACAGGGACCTACCTGAACTCAGAATAAAATCCTAGACCCTGATGCTGGGAATTCACTGGTAACTAGACACTTCATGAAGAACCACATCATTGAGTTATGTTGTATTTGAATTACATATTTGCTAAGTTAGGATGCCATAGTTGTAGCCCTTGATTCAGCAGACCATAAATGTGGTCAATATATGAGCTGTTTGTATTTTATAAATATTTGTTCAAGGTTATGTTCTCCTTCCTTCTACAACTGAATGTTCTTTTTTATGATTACAGTTACATGGTTGTTGTAGTAAATCTGAATCTTTGCACAAAAAATATGCTCAGTATTTGAATGTTGGAAGTAGGTTGGGAGTGGAGATGATTTTCTTTTTTCTTTTTTTACAGATTTATAGATTTGCCTCTAAAGCTTAAAATCTACAGGCTTTCAAGAAGTCCGATTGTTATAACCCTTTGTTGATATTCTTCACATCCAATATACATATACCTGTCTATAGATAGATAAATGTATCTATATCTATATCTATATATCTATATCTACCTATAGATAGAAATCAAAGATATTCCTGATGAAAGTTAATGCATGTCTATAAAGAAAAACATACGCAATTATCTTGAAAGGTATTGTTTCATGTATTTACCACATTTTTCATTTCTTTTATTGTTCATGTTTATTTTTACTATTAGATTCTCTGATATGGTGCTGTCTCCTCAGAGGTGCTTTATAGACATAACATTTTTGATAGAATGAGATCAGACATTACTCTGAAGAAGTTTCCTCTATGTAATTAGTATACTGTAGGTATACAGAAGAAGTTTTGTTATAATTGGTAAAGCCATAAAACATGAAATGTTTTGCTTAATCTAACAGTAGAAGATGTTTTACTTATTATTTAAGAAGACACTGACATATTCCATTCATTGAATTTTTCCCTATTTTCTTAGTTTAGATGACTGGTTTCCCATTCATTTCTGAGGAATGTGATAATTATATCAGCTGAACTGAATAGGGACTTTTCGGTCAATGTTATAAACAGGTTTGTCTTGTGATTTTCTATCATAGGTCAGAATTTAAGTTTACTCTTCTCTTTAATATTGTTGGGGAGTTTTGTGGTAGGATTTTAACACTGTAGTGATGGTTATATTCAGACAGATTCATAACTAGGCTGCGGCAAAGAAACTGGTCACCCTGGGTGCAAGGTTTTAGGGGGGGTGTGGCTGGCAGGTAACAACATTCAGAAATGAATGATGGCACTGCATTTCTGGCAACAACAGAAGCTTTGAAATGCTTTGTGTGTGGTATGGTAATGTCATACCAGCAAGCCAATTGTTACATTTGTAGTCAGTGGTTTGTGTGTGGTGCGGCAATGTCATACCAGCAAGTCACTTGTTACATTTGTAGTCAGTGGTTTGTGTGTGGTGTGGTAATGTCATACCAGCAAGCCACTTGTTACATTTGTAGTCAGTGGTTTGTGTGTGGTGTGGTAATGTCATACCACAAAGCCACTTGTTACATTTGTAGTCAGTCCTTTGTGTGTGGTGTGGTAATGTCATACCAGCAAGCCACTTGTTACATTTGTAGTCAGTGGTTTGTGTGTGGTGTGGTAATGTCATACCAGCAAGCCCCTTGTTGCATTTGTAGTCAGTGGTTTGTGTGTGGTGTGGTAATGTCATACCACCAAGCCACTTATTGCATTTGTAGTCAGTGGTTTGTGCGTTGTGTGGTAATGTCACAGCACCAACCCACTTGCTACATTTGTAGTCAGTGGTTTGTGTGTGGTGTGCTAATGTCATACAGCCAAGCCACTTATTACATTTGTAGTCAGTGGTTTGTGTGTGTTGTGGTAATGTCACACCAACAAGCCACTTGTTATACTTATAGTCAGTGGTTTGTGTGTGGTGTGTTAATATCATAACACCAAGCAACTTGTTACATTTGTAATCAGTGGTTTGTACAGCTATAGAATGAAAACTTGTTTTTGTCAACTTTGAGACAAACATTTTTAGGTAAAATTGAACATGAAAAATTTGAAGAAAATTACTATGAAAAAAGAATGAGAATGACAGACGTTGACAACATAGCTCAAGCTGTGGATGTACAAAGTGTATGCTTGGAAATGTTGTACACAATGAAAACAGTGGGATTAATTAGACCAATGTTGATAAAGATCATTCCCTTCTAACAACTGATATTCAGAAAAGATGTTCTTGTAATTGGAGATTCAGTTATTAGAGGAACTGATACTTATATTTGCAGAGAAGATAATGAACACTGAATAGTGTTATGCTTGCCAGGAGCAAAAATGTGAAGATATCAGACAGGCCTTAGAATGTCTTAATGTAAGGAGTACAAATCTGTTTTTATTCATATTAGTACAAGTTATCTCGTCTACAAGGACCATCTGATTATTAGCAGGGAAGGTACAGCCCTCATAGATACATAGTTTGTACAAGTGTTAGGATATATTTTTCACAAATTGCATATAGAAAGGAAAGTCAGCTCAGTGAAAGAAAAGATTTATTTGGGCAAATACCTACGTGAAAAAATGTGTAGAGCATCCGATCCTAATTTTGGGCACGCGTGTTCAGACAGGATGGCATGCACTTGTCAAGATCAGGGAAGAGAATTTTTGCAACAGTTGTTTTGTAATATTTGGCAAACACAAGGCAGGATTTTTTCCAGGTCAAAGATGTAATAGTTCACAGATAACAACATTTGATGTATCTCTGTTGGGCATTAATGCTGGGAGCATTAATAATAACATTTTTTATTGGAAAATTTGCTACATTCCCACGATATTGATGTTGTTATTGTCTGTGAAACATGGTTGCAGAACAATGACTAGAAACCAGTTCTGTCGGGGTAGAAATGTTTTTACTGTAACAGACATTCTAACAAAAAATCATTGGAGGCATTATGATAGGGATTAAAGACAGTTATGAGATCTGTGATTATTACATGTTAGTCACAACACCAATACTATAGAATGTGTAATCGTGATACTAACGACAACCCTGGAACACATAACAATTGTTGGAGTGTATAGACCACCAAAGTCAAGTGATTATGACCTAGAGGATCCATAAATTTCTTGTATGAAACACAGGAGGGAAGAATAATTGTGGCTGTGGGCTTAAATTTATCAGAAACAGACTGGAATAATACCTATTCAACAACGTTCCTAAGGAAATTATTCACAACATATGTTCAGGAACAACAATTGCTTCAGATTGTAAACAAAACCTACTAGGGAATGGCATATACTAGACATTGTTAGTGTTCCCAAAGAAATTACTGTTACTATTCATTGATGTGCAGTAATCATGGGGTTATAAAGGTTAATTTGCTGCTAGATAATTCTGCAAACATGAAATCTAAAGCAATACATAGAAGATTAATTACAGATTATATGGAAGCAAAGCAGTCACTATGCAAAAATGATTGGAGTGATGCATTTAGTGGCAGAAGGAATGTAAAGCCTTTTGAAAGAGAAATTGTGTGAAAAAAATGTTTAGCATCAGGATCTAGGCGTACGATGTCAAGGGGGATATATTTCCATAAGAACAAGATACCTGATTAAGGTGAGAGACAAGAAATATACGAAGTGGAAAAAGAGATTGAACTACAACTTTTGAAACTGAAATAAGCTGGGCAAACAAATTAAGCATAGTATGAGACAAGATCAAGAAACTTTTGAAGAACATTTGTATAAAGGTACTGACTATAATAGGAAACCTAACAGGAAACCATGTGATAGATACAAAAGATGTGGAAGGAGGAAAGACATACAATTTTTTAAACTGTGTGTAGATTCTAAAATGTATTCTCAGACACAACAGATAATAAATATATTTACAAAATCTTATGCAAAACAGTTTGGCTCCACAAAGGGGGTGATAAGTTGTCTTAGAGATATCCAGATAACCTCAGATAATGAAATCAAATTAGATTATATTGAAAAGAACTATGCAAAATAGATCCAAACAAAGCACAGGGAGGAGATGGAATTAGTAACAATGACCTGAGAACATTTCAGAAAAAACTTACAGTACCATTATAAGAAAGATGCTGAATGGATAGAAGAAGTAAAAGAAAGAATAGATGTTTAAAGGCACAGGATATGAAATGGGATGCAGTAACAGCCAGAGAGATTGAAACAAAGTTAAGAAAAGCGTCCAACTGGAAAAACCCAGGACCAGATGCAATACCTAACTTCTGGTTAAAAGTATTAACATCTTTGCACGAAATGTAGATATGAGTAAGAACTATTTATATGTGCACCCTGAACAGACACCAACCTGGCTAACAACAGGAAAAACAATGCAACTACTTAAAAGTGAACCTGCAAGCTACCCTAAAAACTATAAACCAATAACTTGCCTTCCAACGATGTATAAACTATACAATGGAACTGATGCTAACAGAGTTTATAGTCATTTAGAAGAAAACTCAATTATGGCAACAGAACAAAAGGGCAATAAAAGAAAGTCATATGGAACAAAGGATCATTTGTTGTTAAAGTCATAATGGAGAACTATAAAAAGGGGAAGAATCTAAGTATGGAATGGATTGACTATAAAAAAGCATTTGATAGTATCACACATTCATGAATAAAAGAGTGCTTAAAAATGTATAAGATACACTCTACACTGATCGACTACTTTACAGTGACCATGAAACAGTGGCAAACCACTTTGCAATTAAGCCATGATAAAGGACAAATTATTATTCCCAGGATAAAAATTCAAAGGAGGATGTTCCAGGGTGACTCCGTCACCACTGTTTAATACATTAAGCTGTCTACTTAACAGCTTAGGCCATGACTATAACTTGGTTCCTAGAAGAAAATAAAGTGTAAAGGTTTCTCATCTTATCTTTGTTGATGATTTAAAATGGTATAGCTCATCAGATAAGGAACTGAAATCACAACTGTAAGTTGTCAAAACTTTTTCAGATGATATAAGAATGTCATTTCATCTTGATAAATGTGCAAAAGCAACCTTTAAAGCAGGAAAACTGCAGCACCAAGAAAACATCAGTTTGGGACAAGAATGTGATATAAAAGAACTTGAGCAAGAGGGAGTGCATAAATATTTGGGAACTGATGAAGGACCAACAATAACACATGAACAAATGGGAATAAAACTTAGTAAGGAATACTTCAGAAGACTTAAATTAATCCTGAAGACAGCATTGACATCTAGGAACAAAATTTAAGCTATAAACCAATTTGCTCTTCCTGTCCTACCTTACAGTTTTGGAGTGATTAACTGGCCTCAAAACATGTTGGATAGATTACATAGGAAAACAAGGATGCTTCATGCTCACAAAATGATTTATAAAACATCATTGCATACCAAGATTATATATTCCTGGTTTTGAAGGAGGGAGGGGCATCCTTGAAATTGATTACATGTATAGATCTGCAATCAGGGGGCTCCACACATATCTGCTGACCTTACAAGAACCAAATGTAGTGAAAATTTTGAAACATGAGGAGAATAAATCTAAGATGACTTCCTTGCTTAATCTAGCAGAAGCATATCCGTGTGAAGCAGGAATGGAAATAAAACCAGAAGTAGATAAAAATCAGGAAGCAACTAAATGTGCCAAAAAACAAAAGAAAGTATATAAGGTGAAGGAGCACATGAGAAGGCAAGAAATGTAAAGCATGCATAAATATAGTATAATAAAGTGGCAAGACTGTTGCACTGGGGATTGTGCAAACATTATGGCATTGAAATGGCTGAAAAACACTGGAAAAATTAGCCGCAAAGCATCATAGAAAATGATGAATTCTATATCACATGGGACACCCATTATCAACAGTTCAAAAGATAGATGCTAGAAAACCTGATATAGTAGTCCATCAAAAGAAGTCAAAAGTAGCACTGATCATTGAAATCACTACACCCAGCGACTACAGTGTCTTGCGTACAAAGAGACACAAAGTCATAAAATATCAGGATTTGCAGGCAGAAATGAGAGCAATGTGGAAGAAAGACACCCAGACAGTTCCAATAGTAGTAGGAGCAATGGGTCTTATAAAAATGGAGTCTACAGTCATATTTAGATATGTTACCAATACATGTAAACCCAGACGAATTGCAGAAGGAGTCATTACGGGGCACATTGTGGGTGCTGCGAAGGGCACTTCTGGCTGACATCAAAGATTGAAACAATACTAATTTCATGAACTTTAATCATATTTTGATTTAGGAATGGAGCCCATTCCCGTTATTAGAATCCCAAAAGACATGGAAAAATTAAAAAGAGAAATACCATTATATATATTATTTACTAGATTGTATACATATTGGGTGATTCCTCAAGACTGGATACATGCACTTATTAAACCAGTTTTTAAGGGGAAAGTGGACTAGGACAAACCCAGAGTAATATCAAACCCTTAAGTTTACTTTCATGTTGTGGAAAAACAATGTGTAAGGTAATACTGGAAAAATTATTCTCAGAATTAGAAAGGCTGTGACTTGAAACCATATTTAAGTATATATATGTTGAAAACACATCTATTACCACATGTAATATGATGTTTTATAACAATATAATAACAGGTGTGAATGAAGACTTGTACTGCGATGTGATTTATATAAGTATAACTTCAGCATCTGACAGGGTCATACACAAAACACTGATCAATAAATTAGAACTAATAGGTATTAATGTATTCTTGATAAGATATATAGCTGCATGGCTTACAAATAGGACATGGCAAGTATCCTACAGCAATTGGACAGGTGAAATCCTTGGTTACAGTCAGGGTGCCCCACAGGTATTAATCAGAAATTAATCATTCTTTGTTAATTACATTAGACACAAAGTTGAGTATGGAATAACAATATGGAAACCTTATAAGAAAACAAGCATGAGTAAATTGGAAAGAGTACAGCAGGAATATACCAAGGGCATCCATGGATGTGAAAATGTAAGTTATTATGAAAGACTAAATTATGTGAACTTGTGCAGGGTCTCATATACAAGCGCTTCCATGTATATGTGCCTGTTTCGTAGATCGGACTACAGTGCGGGTAATGGAAAATTCTCTTTTTCCCAGTGTAGTGCGATCTTGGAGTGAGAATAATAAAGTAGGGGGGTGTGGGGGGTGCAGGGGGGGGGTGAAGCCACCCTGCAGAAACGTAGATTTTGTTTTTGAACTACACATACACGGAAGCGCTTTTTAATGTTAAACGCTTTTGTGTATGTGTGTTCGATGTTTTGTGATTCGGACATTGCTAGTCGAGCATGTGTCCTTACATATATATGTATATATATATCTAAGAGATCTTATCTGGTATATAGGTCATTTAGAGACAACTATCTGTTTGAATATTTGGGGTTATCAAAAAGTAGTAGAGAATCCCCACACAACCTATACAGAAGATTCTATAGGAATGAGAAGTGTACTAACTGGTTCTCTGAGAGAGGAGATGATGCATGGAACAGACTACAAAATTACATTAATAAAAGTACTAGTTTAGATATTTTTATGAACGACCTGGACACTTACGGGAATGACTATTTTGGTATAGTGGTAGGTTAGAAGGGCATTAATGCTCATTCTTGAAATAGATTGATTGTGGCTAACTTTATATTTTATAAGTTTAACTTTTTGTTCTAATTTCTCAAATTTAACTTACAAAGGTTTAAGTTATGTGTGTCAAGTTGCTTTTATGCTGTTTTAATGTGTATTTCTTTGTGCAGCATTTGAAGTGTTTTTTTCAGAGATGTGTGAACTGGGTTTATTTACAGCTAGTGGTTACATGGATGCAACGTTTGATCATGTATAGAAAGATAAAGTCAATTAAAGTATGTTCTTTTGTACATAATAATTTTTATCACACTGCTTTTATCAGCCTTTCTGCCAGTGCCTATTGTTAGGATAAATACACACACACACACACACACACACACACACACACACACACACACACACACACACACACACACACACACACACGCACACACGCACACATGAGCACACGTGCACATGCACGCACACACATAGACACACACACACACACACACACACACACACACACACACACACACACACACACACACACACACACACACACACACACACACACACACACACACACACACACACACACACACAATGTAACCCCTAACTTACTGCGTCCTGTTGCTTAACCAGTATTTATGTGGTTGTTGTTGTTGTGTCTTTTGGCTTTTCCCGGTTAGGGGTCGCCACAACTGAACTCCGGTCCGCTAATGATTGGTAGTTGATTTTTACATGCCGAGTTACCAGCCCTGACGCACAACCGTCAACGAAGGTACGCCCATTCACGCATGTCTCCACGCAGAAGATGCTCTAGCTGAGAATCGAACGGGACAACGTCTTACTGTGAGGCGACAACTCTATAAAGTGTTAAATACCTTAGAAAGAACAAGAGAACAAGATAAGTACCATATACCATGCACTATTGGTCCCATACCAAGCTTTGCTGTTCACTCTGAGGGTCATTTTGCCCATGGTATTCTCCTCCCCAAGGACAAAAATACCTCCCTCCCTGAATTTTGTTGTGTAATAAACTTATTTAAGACTCAACGGAAAATGGCAAAACTGAAGTAAAATGATGCAAGCAGGCTACAGGAACATTCCAACACACACTTTATTTCAATAAAGTAAGTGCTTTAGTTGGAGAAAATACTCCAACTTCTTCAGACTAAAAATACATGAAACACTGCATTGTATTTAAATACAAACTGTTAGACCAGGCAGCCAATGTAAAGGCTTAATTAATTATGACGTCACAAATAACATCAAGTGCTTAATTAATGGATAAAAAAACTCACAGCTAAGGTTTAAATTCTTAAAGTCACAGCTAGACATGTTTATATGTTAGTAAAATGTTATAAAAGTGATCAGTAACACCAAATTAGATATTTTAAAAACAAAATTGCATTGCCAAAATAAAATAAATCAAACACAATTGATTCTTAAAGAGGAAGAAAAGCTCCACAATGTTACAAAGTAGTTTAATAAAAAGTGATTAACAATAGTTTAGAAAAAGTGATTAACAATAGCTTAAAATGATTAACAACAGTTAAAAGTAATTAAAAATATTTAAGAGAGTAACATTAATTAACAAAAGTTAAGAAAACAGAATAAGGTTAATTAACAGTTGAGCAAAAGGCAAGGTTGTAGAAGCATATGATGACAGTATATTTTGTGGAGTCATGATATGTTACAGACAAAATACATTTAAATTATTAAAAACACAGTAATATAAATCTCTACTTATGTAAAAAAAGAATTGTACTCCTGCTCTTATCTTTGAGGGATAAAGATAACTGAAAACACAGAAGAAGCACATCCCAAAAACAGTCAATGAGCAGAAAGAGACAATTGTTAAGACACAATGATTTCTCAGTGCTATCAGGAGAAGAAACTTATGTACATTGAGATATCCATCTGGACTGCTAATGGCATAGATGCTGTATTACTTAAGTTAAAGTTTTTATGTACAGTGTCATGATTTTCATGTCCTGAGCCACTTTTGTGAGAACTCTACTAGAACTGTTCAACTCTCATCAGGTGCAGATGCGTACCTCTGTCCTTCTGTTCCAAAATATTTTGCTGGCTGCATTCACTGTTAGATAGATAAGTGGATTCAATCTGCTAATTTACTACCCTGAATACAAACATCTGTGAAGAACAGAAAAATACTCATTGTTTTTATAGAGCAGTTGTTAATAGCCCTCCATTTCACTGTACTGCTATTATCAGGGTTACTCATATCACATTACTAATCGAGTATAGGTAGGGAACCCCTAATTTCACTAGATGTTCCAGGTGATATCACTTGACTTGTATTCCATAAACAAAGTTTCCCTTTCTCACTGTGCTGAATCATTAGCCAGGGCAGACTATTTCATACCATTGGTGCATGATAGTCAGACATCACCATTTCACTATCTGATATAATGAGATAAAGTCAGTGATGTCACCTTATTAGTTCTGTGTCAGAATGGTCTGCATCACTTGTAGGCTTGCATGTTCCTAGGATATTCAGGCTTCTTCCATTTGAAATCCAGTACTAGTGGTATAGTTACTGACGATGAGCACACAAAAGGTTATGGCACCACACTAAGTGTAGTTCATGTTCACAAGTCTTCAGTGGCAGATCAAGTTCTGAGGTCAAGTCCAGAAACTGGTAGGGTCGCAATGGCTGTGAAAGTGCACAAAATTTGATGAAAAAAGGGGGAGCTTTATCCATCTAAAACTGTCAAATGCAGTGTGCTTTAAAATGTCAGGTTGACAGTATTGTGCAATTGCTATGGGTGCACAAACTCTTACATATTGTGATGTTATTAATATGTGTTTAGCATGGGGAAATAATATTTTCAAGATAATGATGGTGATATGACCAGTGAATATGCCTGTCAAATCTCCAGCCACAGACCTAGCATCTAGGCTATTTAATAGATGTGAGGCACTTGGATGAGGGTGTAATTCAAAAGCAACCACCATATGTGAGAAATCCATACTGTAATCCACTCTTCTCTTGAAACATGGAGAATGGATCCAAGAGGTGTCCTAAAAGTACTGCATGTCTCTATGTCTTGGATGTACTTCTAGTGGGATCACTGTCTCTCTTTAAGGTTATATTAAGAATGAGACTTTTCATTTTTGTGACATGGAACACAAAGAGTATCAGCCAGAGCAGTGATGTCGGCAAAAAGTCATACTTTGGCAGGGAGGTTGAGAGATACTGACATTGTTACCCTCAGAGAGACCTCTTAATCACATGCAGATTGGCTGAGAAACATGCTCAGATATTTAAAAGTTTTCTAGTAAGGAGTACTTCATGAAAACATATACACTTACTCAGCCAGCCTTGCTATCAAGCTCATCATTCAGTTTAGGAAAGCAACAGAAGCATCAAGAAATGCCTCTTGAACATTTACTTCCAATTAAAAAGTCTGCAAACTGTTGTAATCAATGTCCATGTGCACCTGATTTTAGCAATAAGGAAGATGCGAGGGGACAGTCCTGCTGTGGCTGTGGGTGAGTCATAAGAAATATTACAGAAGAAAACAAGATAATGCAGCAGTCAGCATAAAACGGAAGTCAGAATGAGGCCAGAAGGAAGGAAGCAAGGAAAGGAGGAAAGGCTGGGAAAAATAAATTCAAGTGGCCTCCTAATCAGAACCAATGTACAGACTAGAGCTAGCTTATTATAAATATTGTCGTCAGAAAGGCTGTAAGGTGTTAAAACACTTATAGGCACAATCCATCCAAGCAGTGCAACCTGCTTGATTATGCCATTGTCAGAGCATGTTATTCAAAACATGTCTGCATTACAATGCCCAGGTGATGAATAAAATAACATGCTGAAGAACACTGGAACTCTATAAATTCAGAGGCAATTAATATTAATGAAAGTCATTCAACAGTAAGTCTCTGCAACACATAGGAACATCGGGACTGTACTAGACAAGGGATTCCAGGGACCATGCAATGCCTAGATACATGCACCTTTAGATAGACATGCGTATATGTTCTTACCACTGTTTTCAGGCACTTAATACTGCTTACCCTCTATACTGTTTAACCTCTAACTGAGCAGGAATGTACATGACAACCCTGGGGCAAATTTGTATCTATCCATCCATTCATCAAAACTTGCCTTAATGGTATCCAAAGTAGTATTTGGTCTGAGCTGTTGTGGTAAATTATTCCATAGACTGGGAATGTGTCACTTAGGAACATATAATGACTTTTAGTTATATTTTGTTGCAGATTTAGGTGACTATTGCAGGTGTTTGCAGAGTCAGTAAAAAAAACAAAAAAAAAAAAAACAATAGGAGGTCAAATAGAACTGGATCTTTCATGGCTCGAAAAGTGAGGCACAGGTCATCTTGCAGCAGCCTGTAGGCTGCTAAATATAATAACAATGTTGCTAATATACTGGGATAGTTGAAGGAATTAAAACTTTAATTTTCTTGACTAGAAATCTTTGGGGCTTTTCCAGTTGAGTAATTTTTGCTTGAATTTGTATATACCAAAGAGGTATTGTAATTAGCGATGGGTCTGATAAGGCAAGAATACAGTGGTCCAATGAGTTCAGTGGACCTTGAAGCTATTCTCTTGAAAATAAACTGGGCCTGATAGAATGTATTAATGACTATGGTGGAAACATGATCATCAAATGAGATAATATTGTCCGCATAAGTATCCAGGCCTCTTATAACCGTAGCTATCTGAAGCAGACTACCATATATAAAATATGAGTGTATAAAATGCATCTGTGCTGTGCGTACAAATGGTTTCTTGTGATTGGTGTACCACCTTGGTAAACAAACTGGGTAATGAGGGTGGGAGCAACTTTTTTTTCTGAACACTGCTACGCTACACTGTTTTGTATTTAGCTTGGACCTGGTTTCTGTGCACCAGGTAAATGTACATTCCAGCCCATGCTGGAGCTCTTAGTGTTAGTGGATGAACAGATAACATTGTCCAGCTAGTAGTCATCATCGAACGTTTTCAGGTACACCTCTGCAATATTGGCTTGAATATCTACAAACAAATGGCAACCAGGAGAGGCCCCAGCACTGAAGCATGTGGTACCCCAGTACTTATAATTTTATTTTTCAGAGAGGGTACAAGCAACATTCACAACATGTGATCTACTGGATAATTATTTTCCAGTGCAGTAGACAGCATAGGGTTTTATGTTGTCTAAATGTTTGGAAATACTAGTATACATGGTGCTGTCAAAACCCTTGTCCAGGTACCTGTCCACAGCTTCTGTAGCCATTTCAAAAAAGCTTACTAGGTTCAGGAGACAGGACCTGCCTTTCATAAAACTAGACTGATTGTAGTCTAAATCAGTTAAGTTGCATATGTCTACATAAATAAGTTCTGTTATATGTTTCACAACTTTGCATATACTGCTGGTGAATGTGATGGGCCTATAATTCCCAAGGTCTGCAGAGGGGCACTCCTTGTGGATGGGAGTTGCAGTGGCTGTTCTCCAAACATCAGGAAGCAACTGTGGATAGGCTGAGAATGAACAGTCTAAACAGAAGCGTAGGTAGTGCAAACATAGCACTGATGAGAACGCAGCCTGGCATGTTGAATGGTCCCATGGAAGGACACGAATTCTTAAGACTTGTTCTAAGGTGATTGTAGAGGAAAGTAAATTTTCAGGGATAGTGGGGGCAACAACATGGCTAGGTGGGGTAATTTGTCTGCTAATATATTAGCTATATAATTGAGACTGGAAAGTGAAGTATTATGGACATGCTTAGTGCATTGTTGGATATTATTCCTTAATTTTCTGACATAACTGAAGAAAGACTTGTAGTTAACCAACACAGGAGATGCAATGAACGGCCACTTCCAAATACAGTACAATAAAATAATCTCACCCCGTGTGAACAACCCATGCTAAAATGTTACAAAGTTATTGCAAGGTATGCCCAAGGTGCCTGTTGTTACTAAATAAACTCATAGAGATCAAGTTACAGTACTGAGACCAGGTATAAAAATAAAATATGTTATCAAACTTTAAGAAGATCCAGTATGATCTTAGGAGACCATTGTCCCAACAAAATCTTTTAACAAGTCAAGAATTCACCAACTGTTTGGCAAATGTTCTCAAAGCAAAAAAAGCAAAATAGCAAAGATAGGGGGAGTCTTACTATGTTATATCCTCATCCCCAGGGATGAGCCAGGGTGACAGGACTGCAAGGTCATGACAGAATTGCTGTTGAAAAGTACCTAGAAGAATCTTGAGTTTAAGAAGATGAAAAGCATGCTTACAGAAAAGCACTAAGGACCCGGGTCCCTGGAAACTTCTGACCTTTGTCTATGGATTCATCCCATGATCTCCACATTCTGTGTGGACGGGTTACTGGAAACAGTAAGGCAAAGTGTCTTACAGTGATAATACGCATGGTTATGTATTTCACCACCATTGTGCTATTGTTGTTTAGGGACAGTTGAAGGCATTGAGGACATTATACAGTGTGGGACTGCATACTGGAAAGAATAAGGTAAACCATCTCACAAGGAGAATAATCATGGATATGTATACACAAATGTAGTGCAGGCAATACTTAGCAACAGGTTAAAGGCAACTCACAAGGAGAATAATCATGGATATGTATACACAAATGTAGTGCAGGCAATACTTAGCAACAGGTTAAAGGCAACTCACAAGGAGAATAATCATGGATATGTATACACAAATGTAGTGCAGGCAATACTTAGCAACAGGTTAAAGGCAACTCACAAGGAGAATAATCATGGATATGTATACACAAATGTAGTGCAGGCAATACTTAGCAACAGGTTAAAGGCAACTCACAAGGAGAATAATCATGGATATGTATACACAAATGTAGTGCAGGCAATACTTAGCAACAGGTTAAAGGCAACTCACAAGGAGAATAATCATGGATATGTATACACAAATGTAGTGCAGGCAATACTTAGCAACAGGTTAAAGGCAACTCACAAGGAGAATAATCATGGATATGTATACACAAATGTAGTGCAGGCAATACTTAGCAACAGGTTAAAGGCAACTCACAAGGAGAATAATCATGGATATGTATACACAAATGTAGTGCAGGCAATACTTAGCAACAGGTTAAAGGCAACTCACAAGGAGAATAATCATGGATATGTATACACAAATGTAGTGCAGGCAATACTTAGCAACAGGTTAAAGGCAACTCACAAGGAGAATAATCATGGATATGTATACACAAATGTAGTGCAGGCAATACTTAGCAACAGGTTAAAGGCAACTCACAAGGAGAATAATCATGGATATGTATACACAAATGTAGTGCAGGCAATACTTAGCAACAGGTTAAAGGCAACTCACAAGGAGAATAATCATGGATATGTATACACAAATGTAGTGCAGGCAATACTTAGCAACAGGTTAAAGGCAACTCACAAGGAGAATAATCATGGATATGTATACACAAATGTAGTGCAGGCAATACTTAGCAACAGGTTAAAGGCAACTCACAAGGAGAATAATCATGGATATGTATACACAAATGTAGTGCAGGCAATACTTAGCAACAGGTTAAAGGCAACTCACAAGGAGAATAATCATGGATATGTATACACAAATGTTGTGCAGGCAATACTTAGCAACAGGTTAAAGGCAACTCACAAGGAGAATAATCATGGATATGTATACACAAATGTTGTGCAGGCAATACTTAGCAACAGGTTAAAGGCAACTCACAAGGAGAATAATCATGGATATGTATACACAAATGTAGTGCAGGCAATACTTAGCAACAGGTTAAAGGCAACTCACAAGGAGAATAATCATGGATATGTATACACAAATGTAGTGCAGGCAATACTTAGCAACAGGTTAAAGGCAACTCACAAGGAGAATAATCATGGATATGTATACACAAATGTAGTGCAGGCAATACTTAGCAACAGGTTAAAGGCAACTCACAAGGAGAATAATCATGGATATGTATACACAAATGTAGTGCAGGCAATACTTAGCAACAGGTTAAAGGCAACTCACAAGGAGAATAATCATGGATATGTATACACAAATGTAGTGCAGGCAATACTTAGCAACAGGTTAAAGGCAACTCACAAGGAGAATAATCATGGATATGTATACACAAATGTAGTGCAGGCAATACTTAGCAACAGGTTAAAGGCAACTCACAAGGAGAATAATCATGGATATGTATAGACACAAATGTAGTGCAGGCAATACTTAGCAACAGGTTAAAGGCAACTCACAAGGAGAATAATCATGGATATGTATACACAAATGTAGTGCAGGCAATACTTAGCAACAGGTTAAAGGCAACTCACAAGGAGAATAATCATGGATATGTATACACAAATGTAGTGCAGGCAATACTTAGCAACAGGTTAAAGGCAACTTACAAGGAGAATAATCATGGATATGTATACACAAATGTTGTGCAGGCAATACTTAGCAACAGGTTAAAGGCAACTCACAAGGAGAATAATCATGGATATGTATACACAAATGTTGTGCAGGCAATACTTAGCAACAGGTTAAAGGCAACTTACAAGGAGAATAATCATGGATATGTATACACAAATGTTGTGCAGGCAATACTTAGCAACAGGTTAAAGGCAACTCAAAAGGAAAATAATCATGGATATGTATACACAAATGTAGTGCAGGCAATACTTAGGAACAGGTTAAAGGCAACTCACAAGGAGAATAATCATGGATATGTATACACAAATGTTGTGCAGGCAATACTTAGCAACAGGTTAAAGGCAACTTACAAGGAGAATAATCATGGATATGTATACACAAATGTAGTGCAGGCAATACTTAGCAACAGGTTAAAGGCAACTCACAAGGAGAATAATCATGGATATGTATACACAAATGTAGTGCAGGCAATACTTAGCAACAGGTTAAAGGCAACTCACAAGGAGAATAATCATGGATATGTATACACAAATGTAGTGCAGGCAATACTTAGCAACAGGTTAAAGGCAACTCACAAGGAGAATAATCATGGATATGTATACACAAATGTAGTGCAGGCAATACTTAGCAACAGGTTAAAGGCAACTCACAAGGAGAATAATCATGGATATGTATACACAAATGTAGTGCAGGCAATACTTAGCAACAGGTTAAAGGCAACTCACAAGGAGAATAATCATGGATATGTATACACAAATGTAGTGCAGGCAATACTTAGCAACAGGTTAAAGGCAACTCACAAGGAGAATAATCATGGATATGTATACACAAATGTAGTGCAGGCAATACTTAGCAACAGGTTAAAGGCAACTCACAAGGAGAATAATCATGGATATGTATACACAAATGTAGTGCAGGCAATACTTAGCAACAGGTTAAAGGCAACTCACAAGGAGAATAATCATGGATATGTATATACAAATGTAGTGCAGGCAATACTTAGCAACAGGTTAAAGGCAACTCACAAGGAGAATAATCATGGATATGTGTACACAAATGTTGTGCAGGCAATACTTAGGAACAGGTTAAAGGCATCTCACAAGGAGAATAATCATGGATATGTATACACAAATGTAGTGCAGGCAATACTTAGCAACAGGTTAAAGGCAACTCACAAGGAGAATAATCATGGATATGTATACACAAATGTTGTGCAGGCAATACTTAGCAACAGGTTAAAGGCAACTCACAAGGAGAATAATCATGGATATGTATACACAAATGTAGTGCAGGCAATACTTAGCAACAGGTTAAAGGCAACTCACAAGGAGAATAGTCATGGATATGTATAGACAAATGTAGTGTAGGCAATACTTAGCAACAGGTTAAAGGCAACTCACAAGGAGAATAATCATGGATATGTATACACAAATGTAGTGCAGGCAATACTTAGCAACAGGTTAAAGGCAACTCACAAGGAGAATAATCATGGATATGTATACACAAATGTTGTGCAGGCAATACTTAGCAACAGGTTAAAGGCAACTCACAAGGAGAATAATCATGGATATGTATACACAAATGTAGTGCAGGCAATACTTAGCAACAGGTTAAAGGCAACTCACAAGGAGAATAATCATGGATATGTATAGACAAATGTAGTGCAGGCAATACTTAGCAACAGGTTAAAGGCAACTCACAAGGAGAATAATCATGGATATGTATACACAAATGTAGTGCAGGCAATACTTAGCAACAGGTTAAAGGCAACTCACAAGGAGAATAATCATGGATATGTATAGACAAATGTAGTGCAGGCAATACTTAGCAACAGGTTAAAGGCAACTCACAAGGAGAATAATCATGGATATGTATACACAAATGTAGTGCAGGCAATACTTAGCAACAGGTTAAAGGCAACTCACAAGGAGAATAATCATGGATATGTATACACAAATGTAGTGCAGGCAATACTTAGCAACAGGTTAAAGGCAACTCACAAGGAGAATAATCATGGATATGTATACACAAATGTAGTGCAGGCAATACTTAGCAACAGGTTAAAGGCAACTTACAAGGAGAATAATCATGGATATGTATACACAAATGTAGTGCAGGCAATACTTAGCAACAGGTTAAAGGCAACTCACAAGGAGAATAATCATGGATATGTATACACAAATGTAGTGCAGGCAATACTTAGCAACAGGTTAAAGGCAACTCACAAGGAGAATAATCATGGATATGTATACACAAATGTAGTGCAGGCAATACTTAGCAACAGGTTAAAGGCAACTTACAAGGAGAATAATCATGGATATGTATACACAAATGTTGTGCAGGCAATACTTAGCAACAGGTTAAAGGCACCAGGGATATTACACACCATGTGACAAGGTATTAAGCATGTTTATGTATTTTACAAAATTATGCAGCTGATGTCCAGCTCAGCAATTCTATATGTTATAAGGATGTTCACATTAAGAACAGGTAGCCATGGTCCTGTAACTATTTGCTCTACAATATAAGAATAAATGATCCAGAAACAATGATAAACCAAATACATAATATGCACCTCTTACCAGAAACATTAAATTACTGTGATGACTGCAGTGCACTTGAACTTAGTCCCCAGGGATTCCGTATATGAAACGTATCTGTTAGCACAGTAGCATGAAGTAAACAATGAGACAATGAAATGAAGCTATTCGAAGTTCCAGATGATGCAAAAGGAGGAGGACAAAGGGAAAGCATCTTTATTCATGGGTAATATCAAGCCTGCAATGTGCAGATTTCATACCAGATCCTTAGAGCTAGTCTTCTTCACAGTGACTGTTTGATCATTTCACATGTAGTTATCGAACCCAACTTTGATATTTGCAGTGTTATTCGGTGTGTATTAACACTCTTGTCATGTACTGTAAACACTTAGTCTAACATTAGATTATTTTATTTAGTAAGCTGGAAGACAAAATACATTTAAGCCTCAGCAACAGTTCTGAGTTATAAAATGATAAGTAGATTAGATCTCTATCTGCATTATTTTAAAAAATGTAAATATCAACTTTTAAAGTAATAAACTTTAACTCAGTGCTGCACTACCAGTGTAATTAAAAACTGAAGAAGTCAGGATAAAAAGACAAGATTTGTTTTCAAACACATCTTTCTACTCATGAACAGTAGTAAGTGTTGCTGAATAGTTGGGAACCTACTATTTTGACAGCTTTTTGAATTAAATTAAATTAAATTAAATAAATTAAATTTTGAAATTTGACAGCTGGCAACCTGAGCAAAAGAACACATAAGAGCTACTTTTGTCCAGCTTGGAGAAGGCAGAAGTGATCCTTGCATTGTCTACTGCCCTTAGAAGCAGAAAAAAATTTAACTGTCAACATTCAACACAGAAACGCGAGGCTGCAGTGTCATTTCTGGACGTCCACTGTAAGATGCTCTAATAGGAAGATACAGCTACAAGCAAACAAACATTATAGCAGTTTGCATGGTACAAGGACCAGAAAACAATGAGAAAAAAAGTGATCTGTGCTGGTGGTTGTGAGTGGCTACTAGCAAAAGAAGGCCTATATGGTATTGTTCGTCAACAGTTTGCCAGCAAAATGGAGAGAATAATACTTGTAATGCATCCAAACGTCCTGATATAGAAATGGTATTTTTACATTGCACATCTTGTAAAATGTTACCTTCCAACTTATTGGTCAGTAGCAAACTTCTTCAATAGATTTAAAAAAAATCTCCTAAAAAGCTTAAGAATTCTGAGAATAAAAGCATTTCTTTCAGGAGTGAAGGGAGAGAATGCCTGATGAATTTCCTGAGGCCCAAAATGTATTGATTGATGTGAAGGTCCGCCAGATGCTCATGGCTCCATCTTTTGAAGCCTTGCACATCTGATTAGCTCTGCTCTACCTGTAGCTGGGTGAGTGGCACTGAACATGAATTATTTATACTACCTCAAGCATTCTGAATCAATAGAGGGCTTGGAAGAAAGCATGCTCAGATTGGTAGCTTTGAACTAGCTGCACTCAGTAGGCATTATTCTTTCTGCCTTGCCAGTAAACTTTGTTTACCTCTGCTGTTGTTATTTATCTACTATACGTATGGCAAAGAAAGGTCTGCATAGTTCTGTGTACATGTCTGTTTGTGTGCATATGCATGCATTTCTAGACATGTACCTTTTTAGCTAGGCAGGACTGTGCTTACAGACATAATCCAAATAAAAGTTAAGATTTATAACCCATTACATTATTGCCATATATTACAGCACAAACAAAATAGCATTTAACAATAGATGTATGCAACATTTGATAATATTCTTCATTTGAGCATGGCTGTTTTCAAAAGCTCAGTCATTGTAACATGCATTAACTGTTGTTCGGTATTACAATTTCCCTGTGGTATAAGAACTTGCATGCTATACAACACAAATAAGCTTGAAAGAAAACAGTACAGTGTTTGGGAGTGTCCTAGACATTGCCACACAATGCTAAAAATTGAGGACAAACAAATAAACTGCAGGATAACCTTATTTTTATTTGTATTTGTGTTTACATCTCGGACATACAGACAGCCTTGGCATATCATGCAACCCTTTTCACATAATATTAGGAATGTACATACTCGGAAATGGAGTTGAGACAAGATTTTGACCTTTGCAAGTGACTCATTTTTAAAACCTGGTAACCCTTGAATGTATTAAAATACTATTTAGTGACTTATACATGCTTGCACTTTTTCATTTTAAAAAACTGGGACTACATTGAGCATTAACCATAATCTTTATTTTCAGTTTCACTTGAATATAAGCATCTTTGTTGAAAAAATTCTTAACAGTAATTCTATGGCAGCTTTTCTCAATAAGATTTGCTAATAAGTTAAGTTCATTATGGGTAAATTATTCTTTTTTACAGACGGTTCAGGGCCACTATTTGGGCTAAATGACTTTAAAGAGTCATACTG
The DNA here is from genome assembly GCF_019279795.1 of Protopterus annectens. Classification (NCBI taxonomy): domain Eukaryota; kingdom Metazoa; phylum Chordata; order Ceratodontiformes; family Protopteridae; genus Protopterus; species Protopterus annectens. The sequence continues at coordinate 512,298,331 of NC_056726.1, read as the reverse complement.
CAAGCAGAGAGTGAAAGAATCAAAATTAGCCAGGTAACACAAATTCTCTCTACATTTGTCTCTCTGTCTGTCTGTCTCTTTCTCCCCCTGTTCTTCATCGTGTACATCTTTCTGTCTCACTTGAATGTATAATTGATGTACAGCAATGAGTGGAGTTCAATCATTGGAATTATATTTCCCACTTTATTACTTATCAGATTAATGTTCTGCTTGATGAAATGCAGATACAATATCTAGTATACTAATGCCACACACACACACACACACACACACACACACACACACACACACACACACACACACACACACACACACACACACACACACACATATATATATCATTAGCCATAAATCTAAATTATATTCATTTACTTTATGTGACACAGTCCATGATATTTAAATAAAGCTGATGTAAAACAGCAAATGCTCATCCACCTGCCCAGGGTAACATCAGTCCTCTAATAATAAGTGCTTATTACTGCCATATACCTGCTGCAGTGCTTAAGTGATGTGAGATTTAAGGAGGCTCTCTATCTAGTTGTTAGACTCTAGAAAGGAATACTATTTTACATCTTTCTAGAGTAAGCCCACATTCTTGGCACTACCAGCATTCAGTATGACTGTACTCCTCTTTATGAATGCACATGCTAAAAACATGATTGACTCTCTTATAGGTTATAGGTTCATAGGTTGGTACTGGGCTATCTGCCCGAAGGCATATATTAGCCCAGCCACGTTGTGTGGTATTCACCGCCCCTTTAGTAGTTCCCTAGACCCTTGTAATAGCAGCTAGTACCCTTGGCCCCTATCTAGTAGTGCTGTTGGTGTGATCCCCGGTATGAACTTTCTGTTACCCATCCACTCATCAAGGTTCCTCTTGAAGAGTGATAGTGATGGGCTCTGTCTTATGTAGATCGGGACCCTGTTCCATAGTAAGGGAATTCTCTCCGAAGGAAATCTATCCCTCCAGCATGTTCTATTCATTGTTGTGTTGAGGTTGATATCCCTAGAGCGTGTAGCTCGAGTAGATTTGGTTTTGCTAAGATGGAGCATGTTCAACAATTCTGGGTTGGACATGGCTCTGTATGTTAGACAGAGATCGCCTCTGAGAAAGCGGTATGCAACAGAGAAAAGACTTAGCTTTTTCAATCGTGCTGCATAGGGCAACTGTTTGAGGCCAGTAATCCTCTTGGTTAGGTACCTCTGTGGTCTCTCCTGCTGCTGGAGATGTCTAACCAGGTACATTCCAATTGGTGCATTGTACTCAATAATGGGTCTGATGAGGGAAGAGTAGAGGGGCACCATTACATCCTTAGATCTTGATGTGAACCCTTTCATGATCAGATGGGTCACATAGAAGGATTTTCTAACCACTTTGGCAATATGGTTATCAAAGGAAAGCTGACTATCTACTTGTGTCCCTAGATCCCTTATTTCTTCTTCAGATTTCAGGGGATTACCTCCTATGTTGTAGTTTGCGGGTACTCTGTTTTTTCCAAAGGGGATTACTACACATTTTTTTGCATTTAGCTTGAGACCATGGCTTTGACACCATGCATCAGTCTCATTTAGGCCCTTCTGGAGGATCTCCATGTCAGCTGGAGACTCTATTATAACACCCAGTTTGCAGTCGTTTGCAAACTTAGTCAGCCACAGCCCTTCCGTGCTTGCCTGTACTTCTGAGAAGTATATGTCTAACAGGAGGGGCCCCAGAACAGAGCCATGAGGCACACCACTCATTATTGGTCTGGATTCGGACATAGATCTCGCTACTCTTACTTTATGGGATCTGTCTGAGAGCCAGTTTGCGATCCATCTTGTGACGTAAGGGTTTATGCCCAGGCTGGTGAGCTTATCAATAATACCTGAATGGGGAATGGTAATTATAATAATAATAATGGTAATAATGAAATTATCTAGCTTCTACAAATGCCTCAACTGAGTTTATCTATATAAATAGGATTATATTGTACTACTTTCTTTTGTGTAATCACTGAACAAATTTTCAAACCATATAATTCTCTTGGTAAATAGGTGTATATCATGATATTGTACATTTGTCTCTGATCTCTTCCTAAATGCCATTTTCAGACAATGTAAAAATGCTATCAAAACCAGTCTGCATAATTTCAACAAGTGTTTCCTCATTCTGTGTTAAAATTGGTTCTCAGTGTCACACATAAGTATGGAATGTCTCCTTTAATATAATAATTTTCTGGAGCTTTTCTGCTAGGCCATCGTACCCAAGCTAACATTCCTGGTAAACAAAAGCAAGCAAACAATCAAATAAATAAATAAACAGATAGTTAAAAAAAATAGAAATCATCAGTAAACTGACAGTTACATGTTAAGAGACAAGTAATAAGGCAAAACAGAAGAGAATCAGGCATTACTATAGCATTTACACATTTACATCAGTTAGCTGCTGATGGATTTTAAAACTCCATCATTTATAATGCCAGGTACAGAATATCACAATAATCAAGACAAAACCGACAATTAAAACACGTACCTCTACAGATGGAGCTTCCAAAGCAACAGACCCCTTAATTGTGGTAATACAGTTTTAGGTGAAAAGAAGAAATCTTAGTAACATATTGTATCTGCTCTGTCACCCTAAAGCTATTCTATCTGTAGTACCAAGAGTCTGCAGTTGTTGACAGATGCTCATGACAAACTCATGTAATGTTACACCCAGAAAAAGATGAAAAATTCTACTCCTCCCTCCACAACAGAGATCTAGAACCAGGACCTTAGTTGTGTCTTTTGGTTTTTCCCGGTTAGGGGTCACCACAGCGGAACTCCGGTCCGCTAATGATTGGCAGTAGATTTTTACATGCCGAGTTGCCAGCCCTGATGCACAACCTTCAATGAAGGTTCACGCATGTCTCCACACAGAAGATGCTCTAGCTGAGAATCGAACAGGACAATGTCTTACTGTGAGGTGACAATGCTACCGCAGCACCATTCATCTTGGACCATTTATTATTTGTTTAAACCTTAATCTGTTCACAGCTATTCATTATTAAACATGCATCTGAATGGCCATGCAAGAAGGGCAGACAAAACTGGGAATCACCAGTGGAATAGTGAAATTCAAATCTGTTACTTCCTTGCAACCATCTCACAGTGGAAGCAGATAAGTAGTGTACAATAAATACTAAATAATTCAGCCTTTTAACACAAAGAGTGCAAAGAACCAAGAAGGATTCATTTGTCTGATAGCCCTCTACATTTTCCCTATCAACTAGAAGCAAAAGTGACAAAGACTGTACCTGGATATTGAAACAAATAATGAAAAAAGTTTCCATGTTTGCTAGTTAGGTAAAATACTGCTGAATCAAACTGTACAAATGCACACAGTAATGCTTTATGGTTTACCATCTGTAGTGCTTCTAACAAAGAAAAGTCATAATGAAAATACATTTTTGGTCCTTCAGCAGCATAGAATTATCTCCTCTCAAACATTATGTAAAAACATCTGGCATGAGGGGGTCCATTAATTGGGCTAGATATCCAAGTCTGCAGACGATTATTTCAGCAAATTAATTACAGATCTTGGCTGAAGGAGAAGGCAAAGAACAATGGCATTCCCATGCTTAAGTTCATCCCGCAATGAGACATTTATGGCTATGTCCAGCTCACAGGAAGGTGGCAGCAGTTTTAATAACTTGTGGGATGTGATTTGGCTCAGAGCAATTGGACGAGTTTACTACAGTAAACTCTCAGTTAACTGGAACTCAAGCAACCAGAACTCTCAAGCCACCAGAAAAAATCTAAGAAATACAGTACAGTATGAACAGTTGAGTTTTTCATGTGTTGCACTTTCTGTTTTCCCCCCACAGAAACATACTTTACGTTTTTAGAGTTTTAGAGTTTTAAAAAAGAAGATACAAATAAACTCCCTCTCGCCGCAACCTGAGAACAAGTCAACTTGCTAAAATGTCAACAATCACTCCATACTCACTCACTCAGTTTGGATCAGATTGCACATTATCTCTCTGATCTCTCTCACACACACAGTCTCTTCAGCTTTCATACATGCATGCACTCACTCTTTCTCTCTCCAATCTCTCATACACATTCTTTTCAGCTTTCGTACATCCCTCTGATCTGTCACACACTTTTGCTTCTGCTATCATACATTCATTCACTCTCTCTCTCTCTCTCTCTCTCTATATATATATATAGATATATATATATATGGGTCCACTATGTAATCTCTAAATACTGAAACCACGAAATTCAGTATTTCAAAATTACAAGCCGCGGTGGTACAGCAGTAGCATTGTTGCCTCACAGCAAGAGATTTTTCTGTTCGATTTTCAGCTGGAGTGCCTTCTGTGTGGAGTCTGCATGTCCTCCCCACGGTCAAGTGGCCTCCGAAAGACATGTGTGAATGGGCGTGCCTTCGCTGAAGGTTGGGTGTCAGGCTGGCAACTCGGCACCATAAAAATCTACTGCCAATCATTGACGGATTGGAGTTCTGCTGTGGTGACCCCTAACTGGGAAAAGCTGAAAAGACAAACAAACGTAGCCAAAAACCCAAGCATAACTCACAATTCTGAAAACACACAACTGCGAAATTCAAAATGCCGAAGCTACGCTACACATACAGTACACACATAAACAAACACAAAACTCCCTCCACAATTAAATAAATGCATCTACACTATAGATAAGCAGGGGGGCAAGCCCCCGTGCATCCCCCATGTGGGGGGCTGTGCCCAATACACCCCCTCTACTTATATATTCTAACTGCAAGATTGCACAAACAGAAACACAAATGAAACTCACACACACACACACATCTTACAATTCCTCACACACACACACATCACAGTCACAACACACACTTACACACACTAAAGCCCCTAACCAACACATTTACACAAACAAACTTACCTAAATTCAACCGATACAGCCACAAACTGCACCAACGGAAGAGGAAATTCAACATCTCTGTGCGTCGGGATTTTGAATTTCGTGCTGCTGCCAGTTTCGGAACTTTGAGTTTTTGCTATGTAATTTCAAAATACTAAATTTCGGGATTTCAGTATTTCTAAATTACATAGTGGACCTATATATAAATATATATATATATATATAGATATATAGATATATAGATATATAGATATAGATATAGATAGATAGATATATAGATATATATATACACACACACACATATATACATATATATATATATATATATATATATATATATATATATATACACACACATATATATATATATATATATATATATATATATATATATATATATATCTATATGTAGAGTTCATTCAATTCCAGTCCACTCAGTGTGCCAGTGAAAACCATTCCATGTGCCATGTTTTCTAGCAGAAAAAATATTATTATTCCAGCCAGGCTTTTAATTACTGTATTTACTATTAAAATCAAATCAATACAGTGTTTATGGTATAGTATAGGTACAGTATTTGTCAGGTCATTTTTAATAGCAACTCTCAAGCAACCAGAAACTACACAACTGCCAACCCCTGTGGGTGCTGGTTAACTGTAGTAGCCTCAGCCTAAATCATGATGTTCTTTACAAGTAGGTTTGGCAATGTTATTACAAAAAGAGTGCAACATATTGGCAAACAATCAGGGGTCACATGTCATACCTGTTATGAAAATAAATGTTGAACTCACAGGCAGTGACAGTTACATAGTCTGTCTATAATGTTGATGAATTTGTACTATTTAAAACATGGGGTTCTCACTTTAAACTGTGGTGTTATGGGGGAAGGGGGACTTTGTTAAAGGAATGAGTTTATTGATTTAATTGCTCTTAACAGAACAACCCTCTATAACCCCTCTCTTTCTCTAAATAACCCAATTATATATAATTAATGAATGTCTTTAATGCTTTTTATTATACTCAGCTAGGATCACTTGTTTGTGTGTTTCAATAAAAGTTATTCCCTTTTTAACTCACCTACTATTTTCTATTTTATTATTTTGGAGTACATATTTTACAGTTCAATTTTTATTAGTGCACTAGTTGCATGACATATTTTAAGGAATGAACTTCACACCCTCCACACTGCAAAGTTTCTTCTTGGTTTATGTTACTTTTTACCATGCAATATTTACTATTTATTCACCAGATAAGTGGACTGGTCTAATGACCCTTTTCAGTACAGGACCCAAGCTCAACGTGCAGAAAATACATCATGGTCTTTGTAATTAACAATATCATATAAAGAGAGAGTATATAGCAGAATTCAGAAATGCAGGTAGTTTCCATAAAGAGATGCTTTTTAAGAGCATCTTTAAAGCTTTTAACGGCTTCTAGATTTTTGATGTCTGTAGGCAGATGGTTCCATGCAGCAGGTCCCAGTCTAGAGGAGGGTCTCTCACTTACAGCAGTTTTAAACGGAGGGTGTAGCAGAGAGAAGCTGCTACCCTGTGTACTTCTGAGTGCATAAGGGTTGTCTTGTAAATGTAGTTTCATTCTTAAACAGGGGGTGGTGACCATGGTTAGAACCTTGTAAATTAGAGTATTTAGAAGAAAAATGGTCTTATGAGGCATTGAAAGCCAACTGGAATTCTATAACAAAGTGCAATGGTGCATCGGGGGGGGGGTCTGCTATAGAATGGATCTGCAGATTTTATTGTCAGCAGTCTGTATTCTGTGAGCGTTGAGGGCTGAATGCATAACAAGAAAAGGAAGGCCATATTCCAATTTGGGTATTAAAATATTTTTAGCAATAACCTGTGAGCCATTGGTGAAAGGAGGCGAGTGGTTTTGTAATATAATTTTGACTGGGCAAGGACTTTGCAAAATCTTTATGTATGGAAAAAGAAATGGTAGGGCCTAGTTAGTGACATTAGATATTCTGTTCTCATTACATTCTGTTAAGATAATAGGAGGGATAGTGGATAATTTATTGGCTGAGGCACAGAGCATGACATTGCTCTTCTTAGGGTTAGTAGTTTGTTAGAAGTGGACCAGTTGCATAACTGACTGATATTGTCTTGTAGCTTGCTTTGCAGATTAGTGTGGCTAGCACTGAATTGCAGAAGTAGCATATCACGTACATACATTGTTAATTTAAGATCTGCTAATTCTGTGGGGAAGTTGTTAATGAGACGAGAACAGAAGAGAAGAGGGCCTAGCACAGCCCCTTGTGATACATCAGCAGTAGAGCGTGAGACATTGCTATGGATGTGGAGGGTCCTTCTTTTGGATAGGTGCTGTTCACCTGTTTACAGAGCTTACTGTAACTCAGTTATAGCCAGCCTTGTTAGTAACAACCCACTTGATATACAACCTCTTCTTCATTTTATAAAATGTTTTGTATTGTGGACAGAATTCAGTCAGAAGCTGAATATTGTTTGCTTTTATTACATTGTATTTACATCTTGCTAATTTTGTTTTAATAATGTATCTTGTGCCCTGGACTTACAATTTGATGTTGAAATAAATGTGTCTTAATATATTAAGACATGGTGCTCAAAGTATGATAAAAGTCAGGCTTCATCTGCCCAATGCTGCACAGCATTTTATTCGGCACCAACATGTTTAGTCATGTTGTACTCTATATATAAATGGTTGCGACATAAATGAAAAAAAAAATATTATCCAAGCCATCTCTTAGTAGAAAGGGACAGTGGTAAAATGTCCATAGTATGATTCAGCAACCATCATCTACCTGCAAACTTTTCTGCTGCATTTACTGAGAGTCCGTAACCATATTTAAGCACAAAATGACATGAACTGATGAAGTGATAAGAGTACTTTGTATTACTTGTAGTAGGTTAAATCATGACCAGCTCAAAAGACATCTCTGTTCACCAAAATTAAAAAAAAAGTAAAGCAATCACCCTGTGTTATGTGGTGGGCACCTCCATTCATGACTTTTTGCTCATGCACCTCCCTCACTTAATATAACATATTCTGAGGTGATACAATCTTGGGAGAGGTTATAAAGTTTAAAAGGAAAAGGACTTCATTAAGCAGATCTTAATGATTTATGCAGTTATCTTGTAGGGAGAACATGATAATTTCTCAGGTTCCAGCATATTTCTGCTATATCACTGCATGCCTCATACATTTTTTAAAGCTAATATAACAAACGAAAAACATTTAGTACAAAAATGGGTGAATATCTCCTGGCCACTTAACTTGGAAATCAAAGGAGTCAACTGTAAATGCATTTAGTACAGTAAACAAGCCACTTGGATTTATGTCATACAGCCTCCATGTAAATGCCATTGTGTTCTAAGCAAACCATATAACCTTCCATGGCTTCCAAAATTTGGTACATCTAACCATGAATGCTGCTGGTACATCAGACTGGTTTTTGATTATGTTCCACAGGCTACATGTTTTTGCCATACAATTTTAAGCAGGCCATTCAACCCTTCTTTTTATTTTATTTTATTTTATTTTATTTTTATTTACGTTTGTTGACCGGGAGTGTCCGACTGGACGTAGGTCCATTTTTAGTGGAGGCCCAGGGAGAAAAGCTCCACAGTTAAAATAAACAGACAGTAGTTACATTGGATTACATACCAATTAACAATTTGATTAACATAGCAATTAATTACAAACATATTTACAGATGAAGAACATAGTACATCAGTAGACAACTAGAATCTTTATCTGCAAAGTACATAACAGACAACATTAACAAATGTTACAATAAGAAGTTCCTGCTGTATAATACATACTAGGCTTATGAGCATCTGAGCTTGCTATAATCAAGGTAGTTAGTGGGGTGGAAAGAAAGGTAGTGGTAGGATGGGGTGGGTAATATTAGAGTGGGAGTTGCAAGGGCATAGCCAGCATGTTTTTAGGTGCGCTTTTAGTAAATTTTTGAAGTGGGTGCATGATGGTACAGAGGTAATTGTGGGTGGGAGGGAGTTCCATAATTTGGCTATGGTGCAAGAGAATAGTGCTTCACCAGCAGAGTTATTGGCTTTGGTGATCTTCAAGTGATTTTTGTTGCTGGATCTTAGTGGTCTGGTGGTGCGATAGGGTTGGAGTAGATTCTGGAGGGATGGGGCATTTAGTGGATGGTTTACTAGCTTGTGGGCGAGTGAGAGTTGATACCATTAAAGGAGGTGAAGGAGTTCAAGCCAGCCCGGTTCAGCAAGTGAGAGACAGTGGTGACTACGGTAGGATGCCCCTGTGGCGAATTTGGCAATTTTGTTGTAGCAGGTCTCTAGCTTGTTTAGATCGCATTCCCTTAGGTTGGTATATATTGGAGAGGCATAAAGTAGGGGGGAGATAAGGTGGGAATTTGCTATTGAAATCTTTTCTACTTTGGTGAGAAGTTGCTTATTTCTGTATAATGCTCCTAGTTTTTTGTGGACTTTTTTAATGGTCATGGATATGTGAATGTCAGATTGTAGTTTATTGTCTATTTCCACTCCTAGCAATTGGGTGTGTTCAGTTGGGTATACAGTGGTGTTGTCTTTTGTTGTGATGTTAAAGTGAGAGTTGTTTTGAGTATGTTTGGTAGGTTGGAAGATGAGTAGTTTAGTTTTGTTTGGGTTGAGTATTAATTGGGCATCAGATAACCAAGTTTCAACCGAGGAAAAGGCTTCCTGTATAACTTTTTGCAGTTTAGGTAGGGACTGGGCTGAGCAGATGATGGTTGAGTCATCTGCGTATTGTATGAGTGTGCCATGTTTGGTGGTAGAGGCTAGATTATCGGTGAAAACAGAGAAGAGTAGGGGTCCAAGGATGGATCCTTGAGGAACCCCTATGGAGACAGGTAGTTGGGGAGATATGTCATTCTGCCATACAACGGATTGTTGGCGGTCAGACAGGTAACTCTGAAACCAGCTGGTGACTGATTGAGAGAAGGATAGGTTATTGAGGACAGCGATTAAGTTGTTTGTGTGGGACCATGTCAAATGCTTTAGATAGGTCTAGGAAAGTAGCAGAGCCACTTCATTTCTCCATAGTGCCCTGAAACTAACACCATGCAAAACAGATTTTAACTAATTGACAAAAAATAGATAAGTGGGTAAGCAAACGGTGAAGTAAAATGTTGACAGTTTGAACAACTATCTCATCAGTACCCCTTTTAATGTTAGAATGTTTAACACAGTATAAGAGGTAATACTGTGATAATTGCATGTGAAGTTTGGCTACAACACAAATTTTAAGCTAATGTTTGAGGAAGATAAATTTTATGCACCATGTATAACAATGACACATTTACCAGCCTCGCAATTCCCTGTATTACTTCCCTGATATTATTAAACACTAAAAGCATTTAAACATCACAGATAGTATGAACTTTGCCAGTTAAAGTAGGCCTTGTGATGCATTGTGTCTGGTTAGTATGGAGCTGATGTGTTCTCCTTATAGTTTATGCAGTTGTAATGCATGATAACAGCATCTTTGTGGCACAGAATCAGAGACCTATTTTCATCCCTCTGTAGCTTTCTTTTCAAGAACAATCTTTATGAAAACATTTGCGGAGGCCCTGAATAATAATCTGCTCAAGCAACAGAGACCTCCAAAGCAGAAACACAAGCAACCTCCACCCCCCCAACACAAACTAAATGACACATAACCCACAGACTCAGTGTGCCAATAAACCACTGCCCATAAGGCAAAACAACGTACCCAACACACTAATCATAGGTGACTCTATAGTCAGGTACACTGATGTCCCACTCACCAGGCTAAACAAGGAGAAGGTTACTGTCAGCTGCCTGTCAGGTGCCAGGATCCGCCACATAACCCACGCACTCAGGTCACTCCACAACAAGTACAAATATGACTCTCTCATTGTCCATGTTGGTGTGAACGACCTGAGATGTACCTCCCTGGACTACATGAAAAGAGACATGGAAGAGCTCTCCGATCTTGTAGCCCAGGCAGGTATGACCCTAGCCCTGAGTAGCATCCTGCCATCGTCTAGAATGATACTGCAGTACAAGGACAAAATAATTGACTTCAACAATTGGCTAAGCTTCTGGTGTAATTCTAAGGGGATCCAGTATCTGTCTGCTTGGGACGACATGGTTGACAGACCACGGTGCTTTGCCAGAGATGGCCTGCACCTGTCACCCTTGGGATTCCGGATACTGGCTAAGGGTCTTGCTGCCCCTATAATGCATTTTTTAGGCAAGGTTCAAATGACAAATTCACCACCATAACAGGAACAGGCAAGCAAAAACTGAGGGTAATGCTACTCAACGCTAGAAGTCTAAATCTCAAAATGCACTCACTCGAGGCACTCCTTAAAATGGAGAACATCGATATCTGTGCAGTGACTGAGACCTGGTTCAAGTCTCTAGAGGACACCCCTGCATTACCAGGCTATAAGTCATACCACACTTTTTGGCCATCTAACCTGGACCAGAACACCAAAGGTGGAGGTGTGTCCATATTCATTAAGGATAGCCACACCTCCAGGCTAGTTGCGCAGCATAATGCATCCGAGGTTATCCAAGTGCAACTAACTCTGGGCAAAACTGCAATGCAAATTGTAGCTTGCTACAGATTCCCCCACCATGCCCCAGGATTCCCACTCCTCTTTTCTTGATATACTGGAAAATATCAGGGTTCAACCAAACACCCTAATAATGGACGATTTCAACTACCCCATCATTAACTGGGAAAACTACTCATGTGCCAACTCCTTCGCTCAACGCTCTCTGGAATTCAAAAATTCCAATGCCCTGGATCAACTTATCCACACTCCCACCAGGGGCAACAATATCCTAGACCTAGTCATTACCAACATGAGTGACCGGTGTCCCACACCTGAAGTCATCTCCTCGTTGGTCCGATCCGACTATAAGCTAATCACCTTCGATATCTGCATTCTGCCTCCACCCACCATTAAGGAAACCATGGTAAAAAATTTCTCCAAAGCCAACTTCATACTTCTTAAGACAGAAGTGGCAAACTTCATGACACCCATGCAGATGGACAATAAAGTTACGACTGCTGAATCCCACACAAATGCACTCTATAAGTGTTACACGAGTGCATGGATCATGCTATCCCAAACAGAACCAAGACACTATCCTCCAAAAAAGGAAGCCAATCTGGTGGTCCCCTGCCACAAACAAGCTCTACAACAGAAGGAAGAAACTGTTGCAAAAGAGAGTAAAATCCCATGAGTGGAGGAATTCCCTGGTCAGCCTCAGTAAGAAGCTGAGATCCCTTATAAGATCCTCCAAAGCTTGCTATGAAAACAAAATCGCCACTGATTCTAAGGGAAACCACAAAGCATTCTATAGCTATGTCAAGAATCTCAATGGCAACACCCAGATCTGCTCTGAGTTACAGCACAACAGCACGAAAATTACAAAACCAACTGATATTGCCAACATCCTGGCAGATAGGTTCACTGCTAACTTTACCCACCTCTCACCCCCCTAAAGGGCCCATATCTATACAGGAAGAATGCAGAGTCCCTGTAATCACATCTATGCAGGTAAAAGCTGCACTCTCTAAAACCAAAAGCACAGCATCCATGGGATCGGAGAACAGCCCAGGCTGCATTTTACATGAACTTCAGAATGAACTGGCTCCCCACCTAAGCACCATGATCAATCATAGTTTCACGTCAGGCTTTGTGCCTACTGAATGGCATACAGCAACAGTTATCCCACTCCACAAAGCGGGAGCCACCACTGATCCTGGGAACCATTGCCTTATTAGCCTGATGAGCCTGCTCTGCAAGGCCATGGAACTTATCATCATGGAACTCATAAACAAAAATATTGGTAACCTCCAAACTCTGGACCCTACTCAGTTCAGGTTTGTGAAAGGCAGATCATGCCTCCTGAACCTGATTGACTTTTTTGAGGCAGTCATCAAAGCTGTAGACGAGGGTAAGGTGGTTCACACAACCTATCTTGACCTCACCAAGGCTTTTAACACCATCCCCCATTCTGGAATTATAGCTAAATTCACGAAACTAGATATAAATCTCTACGTCACAAGATGGGTTGCCAACTGGCTCACTGACAGAACCCACACTGTAAAAGTTGGTGACTCCAAATCTGACTTCAAAACTGTGACAAGTGGAGTACCACAGGGTTCAGTCCTGGGACCTCTCCTATTTGGTATTTACTTCTCTGAAGTACAGGCCAACACAGAAGGCCTCTGGCTAATGAAGTTCACAGATGACTGCAAACTAGGAACCATAGTCAAGTCCCCAAATGATGTGGACAACCTACAGAAGGGTCTCACTGAGACAGATGCCTGGTGTCAGAGGCATGGCCTCAAGCTCAATGCCAAAAAGTGCATTGTCATCCCCTTAGGTAAAAACTCTGTACCCATGAACTACCGCATAAATGGCAGTCTACTTAATGCCGAATGTGTGATAAGAGACCTTGGGACCCAGGTGGACAGTAGTCTCTCCATTGCTAATCACATCACCACAGTAGTCAGGAAATCCTTCTATGTGGCACACCTCATCACAAAAAGGTTTTCATCCAGGAAAAAAGAGGTCATTGTTCCTCTCTACTCGGCACTCATTAGACCCATTATAGAGTACAACTCCCCTTTTGGAATGTACCTCACAAGATAGCTGCAGCAGCTGGAAAGGCCACAGAAGTACCTCAAAAAGAGGATTACTGGCCTCAAACAGATGCCCTACACTGACCATCTCAAAAAACTCCAGTTTTACTCTGTAGCATATCGCCTACTCTGCGGAGATCTCTGCCTAACATATAAATCTACCCAGAGCTATTAGACATGGTACACCTAAAGAAATCCCAATCCCTCTGAGCTACATGCTCTAGGTACATAAACCTTGTCACCACAATAAACAGGACATGCTGGAGGGATAGATTCCTGTCCCAGAGACTTCCTATACTCTGGAACAAGCTACCCATCTATGTCAAGCAAAGTTCCTCATTAGCACTCTTCAAGAAAAATCTTGATGAGTGGATGGAAAATAGGAAATAAACCCCAGGGATCACTTCTATTGCTCTGCTCAATAGGGGCACAGGGAATTAACTTTCTTGGATGGCATAAGCCAGGGAACCTTGTTGGCTAGGCTTACTTAGGCCCTTGGGTCGATAGCCTAGTACCTATCTATGAACCTGTGAATCTATGAAAAATTCTTTCTATGGATGTTGTCCAGACAAAACCAAAAGAACATGCAATATAAGGAAATCACAATTACAAAAAAAAGGACTTGGACATTTACTATTTATTTGCTATGTTCACGTCCAATGTAAGACAAGAAAAAACAGAATTTACTAGCCAAAATCAATTTGTCCTGAATTAAAAGGCCACCAATCTAAAGCCAAGTTCATCCTGTTAGGAAATCTAACCATGAAAAATGGATTTTCTAAATCTCAAAAAAGGGGTTTATCTATACATAAGCAGAAAATAGCATTGTGTTTCTTTGAATTTAACATTCTTAAATTAGGAAAGCGCACATACAGACACACACACACACACACACAAACATGCAGATTTGCACAGAGGCACATGCGCACACACACACACACACACACACACACACACACACACACACACACACACACACGCACGTATATTTACATATTCATTCATTATCCAATTACATACCTATGGGCAGTTTAGATGACTGCCAATTCATGTCTTTGAGATGGGGCAGTGTGTGTAGCAATTAAAAAAAATACCTGCAGTCATGGATAGTTCATGCAGACTCTACAAAGAAGCTATCTAGCTGAAAATAGAACTTGAAAATCAAGAGTTGTGAAACAGAAATGCTGCATCAGTGTATCAAACTAACATTTACATATGCTAAGCTAAATAAAAAATTCCATTGTAGCACCACATTACAGCCCATAAAACTGTGATTTCTCCTGAGGTGTTTTTAATCCTAGTTTTGTTTCCTTGGTAGAGAAAATATATTTAAACATGTATATGAACTGGCCAGGTTATTAATCATATGACATCATTGATAAACTGTTTCAATAGATTGTGAGTACTTTTCATGAAAATAATTAGTCTACTCTCAGAGCAGTTTCTCATCTCACTGTTGTCTTCTAGACTGTGTGTGTGTGTGTGTGTGTGTGTGTGTGTGTGTGTGTGTGTGTGTGTGTGTGTGTGTGTGTGTGTGTGTGTGTGTGTGTGTGTGTTGTGTGTGTGTGTGTGTGTGTGTGTGTGTGTGTGTGTGTGTGTGAGACTTTATCAGCAAGTGATAAGAAATACATCTAGTAAAAATGCATGCATGATTTTACAGCTACAATATGGCAGTGCAAAGGGTAGAGTCTTTCATAATTATGAATGTAAGATAGTAATAATTTGTTATGACTAAAACTGACAGATTTTTTTCAAAAGGTGTTTTTACACATTAACTGAACTGCAGTGATCCCAGAATTAGTTTGCATATAGTCAGGGGGTGCGGGGCAAACCCCTCCCAATGGAAAAACATGGATGTGAAAACCCCCTATGAAGAACATTTTTTTAAAATGATACTTCTGCAGTTAAGATACATCACAATTTTGAAATTCAAAATTTGACCATACATCCTACAGAGGGTACTGCTCCCTACCATGTGCACTATTTTATAATTTATACATATTTGTAACTGAAATAAGGTTAATTAACTCTGCCCATTGTGGTGCAGTGGTTAACGTTGTTGCCTCACAGCAAGAGGCTCTCCAGTTCGATCTTCGGCTGGGGTGTCTTCTGTGCAGAGTCTGCATGTCCTCCCTGTGGTCGTGTGGGTTTCCTCCAGGTGCTCCGGTTTCCTCCCACATCCCCAAAGACATGGTGCAAGTGGATTGGACACGTTAAAATTGGCCCTAGGCATGGTGCGTGTGTGTGCCTTCCGTGGAAGGTTGGGCACCGGGCTGGCAACTTGACACTGTAAAAACTCCACTGCCAATCATGAGCGGACAAGGTGATCTGCTGTGGCGACCCCTAACCGGGAAAAGCCAAAAGTGAGAGAGAGAGAGAGAGAGAACTCTGTCCATGAATATGGGTAAGTAGCAGTTACTGTGCTATTAAACTATACTGTGGAATGGGGGACATTAGGATCATTAGTGTATCACAAACGAGAAATAAGGTAAAAATGTAACTGTCAGGGGGGGGCAGGTAGAAAATATTTGTAGGGTGCTAATGTGCTACATACATAGTTAAAGAACAACGTGTGTGAGCTGCACAGAGTAATAGGTGATAGATATTCACATAAAGCAGAGGTAATGCAGTCTTGTCTGAATCAACATAAACACTGGAACATTTATTTAAGGGCACATGACATTTTGAATGAATAGGTATTTAAGGAGGGGTGTGACAGTATGACTTAGGGGAGGGGTTAAAGGCAAGGCACAAGAGGAACATGAAGGAGATTAAGGGAGTAAGTAGTTACTGCTGGCTCACCAATTCTGGGAAAGGGAGGTAGCTCTAGTTTGCCACTTGGGTGACACTTAGTGTAACCCCAGTTGTTGCACTCATGGAGTCTATGAGCACATGCAGTCATTATAAATATGCACAGAGTTAAGTGAATGTGCAGATGTGCATTACCTGCAGCTGGCAGAATGCAGCAGAGCTCAGAGAACTGCAACAGCACGGTGCCCCACAATAAGAAGGGTAAGCCACTCTGCAGGTCCAGCAAATTGGCTCTCTCCATACAACCACCTGACTCTGGCCATTGGGGAAGTGAATGGGTCAATTAGGCTTCTTGGGCAGGAGCCATTTAGGCTGGAGCTGCCTATTTCTTGGATCTCAGAATGAACGAGCTAATTAGTTGCAGGAAGAAGAGCCATTAGGCTTGACCTGTGAAAGGGAAAAAGAAACAGAAGGAAAGGACTTACAAGAGTTGGAAGGAAAAGAAGTAATCATTTAAAAGGCATATGATGACAGATGAAAAATATATATAAGAAGATATGTAAGGCAAAGATGAGAGTGGAAAAAAGTTACCTTCAGAGATAAAGGGTAATAAAAATGAATGTTTTCAGTATGTTAATAAAAGCAGAAAAACAGGAATGATGTGCAAGCAGAAATTATGAATCAATTCTTTTGTTTAGGTTTTCCTCAGTAGATTAATAAAAGGGACAAGCAAGGGATGGAGAATCAGCTGTAAATGGGAAAAGTGGAACGGCAGAGATATAAATTGGAAAGAAGTTAAAGAGCTTATAATTACTATGGATAGCCCCCTCTGGCTTCTGATGATTTTTATCAAGGGTGTTTAAGGGTTTGGGTGTGTTATTGGGAAAGATTCTGGCAAGAATGTTTAATATACACTTGAAAATATGAACAGCACCTGTGGACTTGGACAGGACAATATTAATACTTTTGTGTAGGTGAGGAGTCAAGGGTTAACCGTAGAAAGTAATAAACTACAGGCCACGCGTTTTCATATTTTGTTAAATTAGCCTTCCTCAAAACTTGGGCAAGTTCTTGAGCTACTGATTTATGTGAAAAAACATGCTTTAGACCCACTCATACCAAAAAACAACCCAGCTCCACACATTTGTAGGATTAACATGGCACTCATTTACTGTTGTTTTTCAGTGCAATATACGTGTCCAACATGATTTCTTATAAAAAAACAATACAAAACTAAAATTTTTAATTAAGCACCATTTTCACACTGGTTGGACTTGCTTCCTCAGTTAGACTGACATTACTATGGGAGATACACTGCTATAGAACAATTTAGCTTTGTTTCGTAGAAAAAGGGGGCATAAAGAATCTTAAGTGATGGCAGGTACAAAATCTGGCTGACAAAAGACTGCAGGATTGCAGTCAGCTTGATTTTAAGGTCAAAAGATCATTAATCAATGACAATTTGTTATATGATACTGATTATTCAATTAGCAATGCCAATCTATTAACATAGATACAAGACTGAAAAACTAATCATGAACACAATGCCAGCCCAGTGGCATCAAAGGGAACATGCACTCACACAAATCACACAGCTACAGACAATTTAGATAACTCCTAATTCATCTACAGGCACATCTTTGGGATCTGCAAGGGAGCTAGAAGCCCCAGGAATCCCATGAAAACACAAAAACATGCAGACTCTATGCAGAAAGCATGTCAACCAAGAGAAAAACTGAAGAATCAAATCACGCTGTTTTTTTTTCTTCTTTCATTTGGACACAAGAAATAATGCAACAAATATTTGTATTACTAGGAGATGCTGATCTTTCATAGGTTCATAGGATATTTCTAAACTTATGGCCAAAAAGGACAATTAAGAACCTCAACCAAATCACCCAGTGCTGATGGGAGTCTAGCAGTTCCCCCCATTAAGCAAACTTTCTTTACATATTCCTTTGAAAAGTATGTGATCACCTATCCACTCATCCAAACTGGTTTTAAAGGTTGCTAGGGAAGTGCTCTGCTTGATAGGTAAGGGCAGCCTTTCCCAGAAATGGGGTATACTTTGGGTTAGTTATTTTCCAAGCTATCTGGTCTTGTTCATGTGATACTGTAGATTCAGGTCTTAAGAATGAGTGTTTGCTTTACCATTTGTTCTAATTAGGTGAAGGAGTTGAAAGGGTACTGGGTCATTCATAGTACAGAAAGCTAAGCAGAGATAACCCCTCAGGAGTCTGTATGACAATGGGTAGAGTAGCAGATCTTTTAGTCTGTCAGAGTAGCTAAGGTTACTGAGACCTTCGATCTTTTTCGTGAGGGAATATTCAGGCCTTTAAAATTGGTTTAGCTGTTTAATGAGGTACATGCTGTAGGGGGAGTTACATTCAATACTAGGCCTAATAAGGGATGAATAAAGTGGGACTATACCATCATTGGACCTTGAAGAGATGCCACATAGAATAAGTTGTGTAATGTAAAACTATTTTTCCCCACAAAGACATGGTGATCAATGAAGAATCTATTCTCAACATATGTGCACCCATGTCACTGATGACTGTGTCAAACCTATGTGGAATGCTATTTGTATAGTAAGCAGTAGTGAGGTAAGATTTACCAAAGGTAATTGTGCTGCATTGCTTGATGTTAAGACTGAGCCCATGATTAATGCACTGGCCACTTGCTTGGCCTAGCCCTTGATGAAGAATTTGAGTGTCAGCATGGGATTTGATCGCCACCAGATTGCAATCATGGGCAGACTTGGTTAGTCACAACCCCTGAGATTAGCGTTTATGTCACAGATATATATATCCCAAAAAGGAGGAGACCTGGGACAGAACCTTATGGGACATTACCAGTGAGATATTCTGTATAAAGCAAATAACCCCAAACCTTAACGGTATGGGTTCTTTCCGACAGCCAATTACCAGTCCAGCAAACTATGTATACGTTAATGCTGAGTTGGGAAAGTTTGTCAATAATTCCAAGGTGGGGAATAGTGTCAAAGTCCTTGACAAGATCTAGATAAGTAGTGTGGATTGTGTGTCCCTTATCCATAGATTTTGTAACCATTTCAAAGAGCTTAAAAACGTTTAGGAGACACTGTTTACCTTTTACTAAGCCAAAGTGCTGTGAATTAAAGGATATACAGTCACCTATATCATAGTTTGTGAGTTCAGCTATAATACATTCCAAAGCCTTGCAAATAATATTAATGAGACTAATAGGCCTGTAATTCCCAGGGTCAGTAGAGAGACCACCTTTATGTAAGAACGATACAACTGCCATTCTCTATTCATCAGGACATATCAAGACTTAGGATGAAGAGTCAGTAGAGGGGTTTTACTAAGTGGGACTTTACACTTGTCATGTATCCAGGGATGCTGTTATAACCCAGGGAAGTAATCTTTTTAATTTTGGAAAGAGCCAAATAGACTTGGTAGAAAACTGAACCCAGGAAGGGGAATGTGAGTGACAATGTAGGGGAGAGAAGGGAGAGTGGGTGGAGTGAAGTTGGATTAAATTTGTCTGCGAGAATATTAGCAATATCCTTGGGGCAAGAGAAGGAGTTACCATTTGAGATAAGTTCAGGACAGAACTGTAGGTTACTTCTAATCGCCCTAATATAGCTGAAAAAGGCCTTATGGTTATCTTTTGTATTACCTGCAATCTTAAGTTCATAGTTGGTTTTGCATTTCCTAATGGTAAATCTGACATAATTACTTACCAGTTTTAAATCCCTTTTATAATGCTGGAGTGGACATCTTTCAGTGATGTCCAGGAACCTTTTCTTTTTATTAAAGAGTTTGTTAATATGCTAGTTCCACCATATGGATTTAGTTCTAAACTTGCTATTATGCTTATTCCAGACTGGTTCTGATGCCTCAATGCATCTATCCAAGCAGGAGTAAAATTCAGAATAGCAACTGTCCACCTCAGTCACAAGATCTGTTGAGGAGCTGTACCATATGTGATTGTCGATAAGATCTTTAAATAGTAAATTGGTCTTGGAGCAATTTCTGAATATAGAGGAGTTATTAGGAGTGCCATAAAACAGGTTTTCATTATAAATGTCACACCGAGATGGTTAGAGTTTACTAAGAGGTGGGTTACCAAGCATGTTTGACAAATGTTTGTGAAGACAAAACACCTTGGGTGGGTAGATGGACAATTTGTTCAAGTTTACTGGCATTTACAAAGTTCAGAAATCTCTCGGTATACTCATTGTTGGCAGTAAATATTTGTCATTTTCTTTGTGGATTGCTGAAGTCACCTATAAGGAAGGTGTTTGGTTTGACTGCTAACTTTCTTAATTGGCGAAGGTATACTGCATGCTTAGAAGGGGTTATAAAAGGGAATCTATAATTAGCTATAATGTGATAATTAATTTTAAGTTAACTAGGTCTTTTACCAGCTCCATATTTGTATAATATGAAATCTGACGAGAAACAATGGAGTTATGAATACAGACAGAGTTGGTCAATGTGAAAACGTGATAGGTGTTGTACTCTTCCCTAAAATGTAGGGAGTGCTATCACTGCAATGGAACCAGGGTTCTGTAGTTACTGATGACTTCAAGGTTAAAGAAGGGCTGAAGATCACAAATTTTTGTTGTTTAGGCTTCTGGTATTCAGCAGTAATTCCTTGATATTATTCAGATTGGAGTTTATTATTTTGGGATGTCCATCTATCAAAAAAGGCACTACGGGTGAAGCAAAATGTTTACCAGTATGTGAAACCAGTGTGCATGTGGGTTCAGGGCATCCCAGGCAGAGCAGGTAGGTCTAGTGATCAAATCATCTAATGTAGATAGATCCTGAGTATTCCTGGAATGACACCAATTTACTAGCAAATTACTGAGGCCAATTATTTTATCCTTAAAGTTAAGAATCATTCTTGGTGCTCATCACCAGGGTTTACCCTTTTCAAAGATATGGGCAGAGAACTCAACAATGTCTATCTGCATCAATGACAGTGTGGAATGTTTAAGATCGTTCACCACCAAATGGGCAACTAGAAGAACATAACTGTATCTGGGTCAGTGCAGGGATCTAGGGGTCCAAGTTACATCCCTAATTCTTGTAACTGTCACCAAATCCTTAGGCAGTCTGGTAAGTGTTATGTCTGTATGTCTTGCAATGGAGTCACTAATGGCTAAGACATTTCTAGGTTATGCTGCAGACATATGGGACCATAAGGGTATAGTCTTGCAGCATCTATCCAAGAAAAATAGCAACAAGTGCAGATGCAGTTGTGGGATGGCACTAGTATCTGAGTCATGTGACTGAGGTAAGTTAGTTGGATGTCTTGGAAGCCTAGAATGCTGAGGCAAGGATTTATTTTACCACCACAGAATATGTAAAAGTAATGTTTTGTTGAGGTGGTAATGCAGTATGGTTATGGTACAGTTTATTGACAGTGGTTGGGATGGAGATTAGCTTCCAATTTAGAAAAAAGTTACATCTCTCAAAGATGGAAACAGTATGAGTTAGAAGAAGTGGGCTAAGTAGGCTGTCAGGAAACATGAGTTAGATGCTACACTGCCTCAGAAAATCTGGTGATAGCAGGTCAGCTAAGGAAGGCACTAAAACAGACTGGAATTCCATGGTGACAGGCTGTGTTTTTTTAATTTTTGGGGGGGCTATTACAGAATACATCTAATAGAATCAACACAGTATAGATCTAAAATCAGTGAAAAACAGTGAAAGTGTTGGACACAAAACATATAACCAGCTTAGTTATAATAGTTGTTACAGTCTTTGAACTTTTCAGGGATTAGAGCAACTAAGTGAGGGCCTAGTCTAACCATACTTACCTACCAGTGAATATTACAGCCTGCTAGTTTCATTTGTTTAAACTGCGTGTAAGATATACTCATCACCATTGGAATTCAGCCATGAGCCACTTACATTTTATAGGTCTGGAAGGTTGAATATTAGTAGGATGGGGTTAAGAGTGTGTCTTATATAGCCTATCATATATATTATTTAAATATTTTGCTTCATGAGTTAAAAGACATCTCCCCGCTGTTGAGTGACATTAAAGACATGCAGGTAGGTGAGTGCGTGAATGGGTGTGCCTTCTTTGAAGGACGGGCATCGGGCTGGCACCTCGGCACCGTAAAAATCCACTGCCAGTCATTAGTGGACCGGAGTTCCACTGTGGAGACCCCTAACTGGGAAAAGCCAAAAGACATTAGTTTTAGTTAAGAGACATACCTGATTACTAAAAGAATGAATAAATGATTTGGTTCATGACATAAGACATACTTTGGTTCAATCCCAAAGATATATATATATATATATATATATATATATATATATATATATATATATGTATATGATCATATATCAAAACCACAGTTCAAAATGCTGACAACAAAATACCGAGTTCATAGTATCAACAGATCACTGTTAAGAACTCTCAGTACTAACAAAAAACACCCAAACCCTACAGTAAATAAATTACAAAAACAACTAAACTAAAAGAAATCCAAAAAGAAAGAAATCAAAACCACAGCATTACCATAGGATCACCTTGCACCACCTTACAAATGCATGCTAGCCCTAACCCCAACCCTGACCCTACCCCTTCCCTTAGATAAACACTTTCTGTAACACCACCACTACACAAGACAGGCTCAGACACTGAAACATGCACCAACAAAAACATTTTTTTGTTTATAGGTTTGTTTTTGTTTATTGGGATAGTCTGACTGAGCCAGGCATGCACCTTTTTAGAAGAGGCCCATGGAGAAAAACTCCAAACAATGAGAATAAAATTACATACAGTAATGTTCTAATACCTGAAGTTCTGATGAAAACACTGCAATAACAACTGAGACAATTAAGCAATAATCCATGACTGGGAGTAGGTATAAATTAAATTAAAATAAAGCGAGTGTATGAGAGTGTATGCATGTATGAGAGTAAGACAGAGAGAAAGAGATCACTCTAGCGAAATAGAAAAGTGTGTGTATGTGTGTTTATGTTTCGCTTTGCATGTGTGAGTGAAAGCGTGCATGAAATCTGAGTGAGACTGTGTGTGTGTGTGTGTGTGTGTGTGTGTGTGTGTGTGTGTGTGTGTGTGTGTGTGTGTGTGTGTGTGTGTGTGTGTGTGTGTGTGTGTGTGTGTGTGTGTGTGTGAGAGAGAGAGAGAGAGAGAGTGTGAGTGAAGTTTGAAAGTGATTGAACAATCCCTGGTAGCATGTGCTTGAGAGAGAGTGAAGAGAGAATGATCCATAGCAGCAGCAGTTTTACATACCTCTTCACCTCTTAGACATACCTGCCAACCTCTTAGCACAAGAAATCTGGACAAAACCTGACATAATTGGGGATGCTAAGAAGTAGGAAGACATTTTAAATATTGCTCTTATAAACTTTGAAAGTTACTAGAACAGAATTTGTATTGTTAGCATGTATTTTCTGAAGGATATGAAATCTGAAACTCAAAGGTGTGTTATTATCTGAAGGAAATAATGCTTTGAAACTCAAATGTATGTCATTATTTAGTAACTTCTGTCTCCAATGGCTGGCAATAAACCAAACCTTTTAGGAGTAAGGGACCAAAAATATAAATCAAATACCTGGATTTTTTAAAATGTTACATTTTTAATGTAAAATGCTTCCTCCAACACAATTAACATATACTACAGCAAGTATGAAACATTAGGTGGAGGAACTATTTTACATCAAAAATATATTAAAAAAAATAAAACAGAGCTAACAAAAATACATAAGTAAGTAAAACACAACAACTTTACAAAGAGCCTATTCTCTAAGCACAATAATGCCATCCAGGGTGTGTGTCAATGTGTAATTAATGCCCTTCTAGCGGTGTAGACCCATTACACATTAACACACACCCTGTTGGGCATTATTACTTGCATATATGCTCGATTTACAATGGGCATACTGAATAGGCTGTCCAATCAGTATGCTCATTTTTGAATACTAATAAGAAGCTATTGTATAATATACAATAATGGTTGAATATGCAGAGTTCTGATGAAACAGTAAATTAAGACTACAAATAACAGAGTAATGGTCTAATGCACATAATTCTAAAAAAACATGATATCAATATAAATACCTTTTGCAGAAATATTCAATTTATAGAACATTGAAATTAAATGAAGATGAGACTATGAAGCTGCGCAATTAGTAGGTGAAACACCAAGCTTTACATATAGAAACACTAAAAATCTGAAGAGACTGTTATGTTCTGACCATAGTCATTTAAATATTAGGCAACCTTGTAAAAAAGTGAAGGTTTTTGGTACCTTTCCATGTGGTAAGTGTAATTTTTGTGATTTGATTAGTTAAACTCAGGAGTTCATACACCCTATTTTGGATTATAATTTCAAACCTAGATTTTTTGCTTCTTGTGACAATGCTAATCTTATATATTTAGCGACCCGTAAACAATGTTATGCCTTCTATGTTGGCATGACAACAAGAAGGCTAAAAGATAGAATATATAATCATTCTTATGATATCAAGAAACAAAATCCATTAAATGCTTTAGCCAAACATATCATGACGAATGAGGGCCACATGTCTACATTCAGGGTGCTACAGTTAGTAGCCCCAAATAAGAGAGGAGGGA